>NC_138882.1:42824940-43079940 GCF_965194825.1 Balaenoptera physalus
GTGTTAAAGCTGAGTCCCCCAGAGTAAGCCCACTGATTTATCCTTCTTTCTGATGGGAACCTCAGAGACACAAAATCAGTCAGAGCCACAGGGGAACTTAAGATGACCCAGTCCAGTAGTAGTTTTGATTCTCCCGAAGACCTTTGTAAAAATGTTGACACCTCCCTGAACTCCTTCCCACATCATCTGAATCCAGAATGCAGAAAAAGTTCTCTGGGTGATTCTTGTTTCCAAAGAGGGTTGAGAATCAGCACTTGCAGATGAGGCTTCTTAGAATCAGGGGTCATAAGTCACTTGCTTAAGGTTGCACAGAAGTATGTGGCAAAGCCAGCCTGAGATGGAGTGGTGGGAGCCTGGAACAGTGCTCATGCCTCTGTGGTAGACCTCTCGATGAAACCCGGACCGTGAGAACTGGGTGGTGCTGGTCCACAGGGACGGGCTGAGCATCGGCTTCCAAAAATGCAAGTGACAGTCACGAAGATTCCTGCTCGCACCTCACTCTCCTTCCCGTCGGCTTCCCCATCCTAAGTCACCATAACTCTTCAGGAACTTTCTGATACCATTTAGTGATGGGTTTCTCTCCTCCTCCTTCTTTCCTCCCCTCTTAAGGCCTTGAGATAATTAAGCATGTAGGAAATCATTGTTGATCCCTGACACATTTCATGGAAGTAAAAAATATGAGGAAGGTGAAGCTGTTCATTTAGATGTTATCAAGTGCAAAACCTTTCATGTGTGGCTTGATTGGATATGCCACCTCCTTGAAACCAGTCAAATATATTTGACCATCTGTTTCTCTTTTATGATCTAGTAGCCCAAACTTGCTACTTTATTATGTACGTATTGTCAGCTATAGCATCAAAAATCCAATGCATTATAGCTCTTTTGACAAAGGCAGTTATGTCAAATTAGCCATATGGATGATTATCAAATAGCTTGCGGTCTCAACCCAGGGACCCTAAGTGGTCTGTCTCCAGTCGGAAAAAGGGTGTGGCTCCTGGAAACCCCACAGGCCTTCGAAATAAAAAGGCAGGGGAGTAAGTCTGAAAATGAAGCAGAGTATCTTTGCAGCTGTCAGTGGATCTGTTATTGAAATACTGAGACTATGGCAACTCTATAAAACAGGAAAATAAACCCCAAACAAAACCATGAACTCTTCTAGTCCTACAGATCAGGACTATTTTGATGATATAAAACAATGTAGTGATGGAAGATAATTTTATCTCCATGTCAACTCTAAGCAAGTGATAGTGGTGGTCTGAAGGGCTGGATTAAGAAAGATTCTGGGCTTGGATGTAAAGTTTTCATGAATGATTAGCAACATCTACCATGTTTGGAGGTACATATACATATGTAATTTCAAGACCTGGCAAAAAGTGGCTAAAACAAGTTTTGGAATCATCCATGAGTTTATAGCCTAGTTCTGTCACTTACTAGCTATGTGAGTTTGGACAAATTGCTTAGATTTAGTTTTCTTATCTGGAAAATGGGCATAATACCTCATTCTGTGTTTTGAGACTTGAATGACACAGTAAAGGTAAAGCTATCATCACACTGGATGCCATATATAGTAGGTGCCAAATAAAACTGAAGCTCTTCTTATTACTATGGAGGGAACAAATCCTGCATTTCAGTCTCTATGAAATCTCTATGGAGAGGCAACACAAGTAACTGGGATCATTCTCTAAGGGATGAGACCAAAGGACTTTGAGCCATGAAAATATTTGTACCCTTTACTCCAATTTAGTCCAACAATTAAAAGAGGAAGGAAGGAAGGGAAGGGAAGGAAAGGAAAGGAAAGGAAAAGGAAGGAAGGAAGGAGAGTAGGAGTAAGGGAAGAAGGGAAGGAGAAAAAAAGATTCACCAATGAAATAGAAGATTGGCAGAGATAGCGGGGAGTTGGTGGGGGAAAGTAGGACTGGGACAAAGTATCAAAAATTCTGAAGTATAAAAAAGTCTATTTTTTGAAATTTGTTGTTGTTTTGGTTTTTTTGTTTGTTTGTTTGTTTTACCATAGCACCAGCATTCAAATCTATAACAAAATTGTTCTCTTTTAGAGGAAAAGATGATTCTCTCTCTCCCCCGCACCTGTTAAACCACACTTCATAGTTGTTCCCCTTTGTTAATATATGGTTCCTTATCTCCAAGCTTCACACTGCTAAAGGGACACCTGGAGATGAAATTCTGTTACAGTAGAGTGAGTAGGGACCCTCTGACTATGACTCAGAAGACACAGACATCATCTCCTGCTCTGCCACACTGTCCAGGTGTCCTTGGATGAAGACTCATAGCCATTCTGAGATTCCATTTCTTCTCTTGTAATGTGGAAATAAGACATATCGCTTGCTAACTTTAAAGGGTCATTTTGAGAAGGGTAAGGAGGTAAGAATATGCACGAAACACCTTTGTCATCTGTGTATTTGATGCACGTGTGAAGGGATGATGTTGCTAGTCCAGCCTTTGCATAGATGGATCCACCTTCTTCTTCATTGTCTCCATGCTCCCCTCCCCCCACAGCCCTCTGAAATACCTCCCAAGTCTTCCTTCTTAGTGACTGGAATTTTAATTGGACTTAGTAATGCATTCCTTTGAATAACCAAATTACCATCTTCAGACTTCCTGTCAAAGAGGCCTACAGTCCTATACGAAGTGAGGCACTTACTTAGAATTAGTCTAGACAGTGGATTTCTTGAGAAACCAGAATGAAGAGGCCACGAGGCAGGATGGGGAGAAAAGAGAGTGAAAATTCGTTTGGCACAACACTTAAGAGGCAGACTGACAAAGGCTGCTGTTGAGGCTCCATCACTTGGTAGCTGCACATACTTGGGCAAGTTGCTCGATCTCTGTTGACTTGTGTTTCCTCATCTGTCTAATTTATTCATTCGTGAGCATTATTGTCCACTCCGTGTCAGGCCCTGCTCTAGGTAAGTAGAGAGTCAGATCCCTTACCTTTATGGAGCTTGCATTCTACCAGGGAAGATAGAATACAAACAGAGAAACCTGGTTAAAGCAAGCACTAAGCAAAAATAATGAAAGCTACCATAAAAATAACTACATCAGGATAAAAAGAGCATGAGAAGGGGGGATAGGGAAGGAAAGGAAAGCTCTCTGAGGACGTAACATTTTACCTAAATGTTAATGAAGAGATGGTGTGAGCCAGGGGAAAGTCTGAAAGAAGAATATGCAAGGGAGAGAAAATAACAACGCAAAGTCTTCCTTATACTTAGGGAACAACGAGGGAGCTTGTAAGAAATGGTCAGTTTTGCAATAGATAGTAAAAGTGGAGTTGACAATGTTTGTTGCTGGATTAGATGTGGGGATGAGGGAAGGGGAGGAGTAAGATGACTCTGGGGGGTTGGTTTAAGAGCAAGGTGAAAGAGGAAGATGGGATTTAGTGGGGAAGGGGGGCAAGAGCTCTGCTTTAGACATAATAAATTTGTAACGTTTTTGTAAACTTTAGAAAACCTGACAAATGGAGATCATAACAGTACCTACGTACTGGTGCTTGAGATAATCATGGAAAGGGCCTAGAAGAGGATCTGTTATGGAGCAAGTGCTCAACAAATTGTACTTATAAGGAACAATGGACAGAAGTGTCAGATCAAGTTGTGGGGCAGGGGTGGTCCTTGTACAGTCAAGAAACTAGACAATGATGACAGTGTGGTGGCCAGAGCATCAGCAGAAGGGAATCGAGTTTAGGAAGGAAAAGTAAGAGGGGACTAAAGACATTAAATGCCTCACAATTCTGCATTCAATCCACCCTACATTATGTGGCATGGAGAAAAATAGAGGGGCTATTTACAAGGGGCTACCAGATCAAATGGTCCATGCTGTAAAAAAAATTGGTTTTTATTTTCTTTTTGAGTTGAATGACTGAATTATGAAGACATTGCTTTGGCCCAGTAGGTAGAAATGATGTGTAGTGACCACCAAACTTTCCCTCACTTGATGCTGCAGATGCAGCCTAGGAAATGTGCTCATTCTAAACAGAAATAAAATACATTTTACCAAAAGAGAAATGGTTTCTGTTCCTCTGTGGTATAGTAAGTCTATGCCAAAGATTTTATTTACCAACTAGGCCTATCAAACTAACAACTTCAGAAGCTATTGTTTACCATCTACTTAGATGAATATCAATAAGTCTACTAGAAAGTTTTGCTAAACTTGACCTATTTCTTACTGTGCATTTCTTTTGAGTTTGAAAACATCAAAGCAAACCAAAAACCAGTGCCACAGAAATTCCATTCCTCCCCCTGATTCCCTTCCCACACCCCTGTGCACACACTGATGAGTCATGCAGCAGCTGTGATGGAAAAGAGAACTACAGGAAACTTAGAGTTAATTGTGCCAAATGGCTACAGATTCTCAGGAGAGGGAAATTCTGGTCCCTCACCTGACACCACAGAGATGGCCCAAGCTACAAAGTCTCTCTTACACTCCTGGGTCTGACCTTCTAAACAATCTGCTACGGAAACTTCTGAGTTGGTGGATACAGGTATGCTGGTCTCGTTGGACAATTGAGATGTGTGTATTTGAATGACAGAGTTGTACAGATAACCTTGAAATTTTCTATTCTCCATGCATAAACATATAGACTCATAGGTAAATTTCCTTTTGGGGGGTAGATGTTAAAACTTCTGTCAAATGACTTCTTGGAGGTGAAGGGGAAGAAAATAGCAGGGGTTGACCACACATCCCTATAGAAATCTGGGAGCCTGAGACTTAACCAGTGTCCTTTGGGAGAGTCACATGGCCCTGAATATAGAGCCAGTGAGAAGGAGCCATGGGGAGGGAGGTAAAAGAATAATGGAGAGAAAAACGTAGAATTCAGCTGAACTAATTTACTTGAGAAAAGAAGATTTGAATTTAGTTAATACAATTGTGAATTTTTTTCCCTTCTGTTGCACATGAGTGATTAATTATGTCTCTCTTCCCTTCTAGACTGTAAGAGCCAAACAGGGGAGGAACTGAATATTGTTCAGTCATCCATCTCCAGCACCTAGGATAATACCTGGCACATTCCGATCTGACGTGAAATATTTGTTAAATTATTGAAAATGTTTGTGTGCATAGGCACAGCCTCTGAAAGAGTTTAGTATTAAAGAATTCTAGGGAAGTAAGCCTGAACTGTTTCATGAACTGCCAAGGTAACTCAAATTGAACCATGTGCCTGGGTTTAACAGCTGTAACTCAGGTAATCCTTCTCGACTAGTAACTATGTCACCATGAGAGCACATAGTTTGCTATGCCTGTTCGGCCCTTCCTAATCTTAGATAAATTTGTTCACAAATCGCAGAAGCTTTGGAAAACCATCCTGACCCAGGTGAGGGGATGAAAACACTTCCCTTGAAACAATAAGGCATTCTGTCATGTCTATTTGATAGTGCAGTGTGACCGATTGCTTGGTTAAGTCTATATGTACTAAAAAAGTGACAAGAAAACAGTGACAAGAAAAATGAGAAAAGAATTCAGGATAGTACTTTCACAAATTTGTCTAATGCCATCCACATTAGCCTCCCACACCATTCCCTACTGGAACCTTTTGAACAAGTCAAACTTGATAGGCTTTCGTTACTTGTGACTATTAAATGAAAGTGTCTTTGTTCAAGCTCAGAAAAAATTATTTTCTCTTAAATTAACAACTTTTGATTATCTGTAATGTGAAAAGAATGTGATGGTATGGATAATCCAAAGCATAATAACCTAAAAGCTCTGGAATGAGTCCCTTCTTTGGGCAAATAGTCTAATCACTTTCCCTTGGGGTACAAAGCAAAGGAGAGGAGGAGGTTTTCTTAAAAGGGGTGAATTGGCCCAGCAGTCCAAAGTCATCACAGCTAACTTACATAATAGTGAACCCACAAGTGGATGATGGAGGGAGGTAGAGTGGGATTGGGTGTGGTTACAAAGCACATTCCAAATTGGCTTATCCTGAATTCCTATTCAGTTCAGATGCAGAATTCTAAATATTTACTTCAGCTTTTAATCCATCCCATGGTCATTTGATCAGGTGAGTGATCTTTACCTTGACAGAGTGTGTGATCAATGGTATCTATGACTTTCTCTCCATCATCATTAGTGAGCAAGGCTTAGGGAGGTGGAGTAGAGGCCTGACAGAGAAGACAAAGTTCTTTTCTTAAGGAATATGCAGTCAGAAAAGAACACACTATGTTGAACTACAGATACTTTGTGTGCAACAGGAAATGCTAAGTTTAGAAGAGTTGTCAGTGTAACCTCAGCTAAACAGCAGAGGAAGCACTCCATAACTATTTTAAGAGGGAAATAGAGAGAGAGAGAAAGAGAGAGAATATATGTTTTGCTATAACATCCACTATCCAGTGTTTATCCATGAAACACAAACACCCTGCCATCCAGAGAACAGAGCAGCAGCTGCGAAGATTGGCTTCTGAGTTACTTTCACTGAAGTGGAACTATTTGTACAAGTTCAAAGGCAACAAAGACCTTGACAGTCATCTGCCCTAGTGAATGTCAAGACGTAAGATGACATCAGTGTATACTGGGAAACCTGAGGAAGATTTCCTATTTGGAATAGGGAACCTCTGGGGATAAACAAAGCTTTATTCCTCCTTTTAACTAGTGGCTTCATCCAAGAATGTCTCTGACCCATGACCCTTGATGGTATATCATCCATCTAATTTAGCAAATTGTGAGCTCTCCAGAGAAAGACGTGGCTTCTGTAATAATGATAAGGTGGTAAAATGTCTTATTAAAGTGGCAAGTGGCTTTTCAAACAAAAGAAAGAGAGTGGCTTCTATATGAAAACAAACTAGAAAAGATTAGGACCCCTCAGTTGGAAAAACCAAGGCCTTGGGGAACCATGGTAGTAAATCCATAAAACACAAAGATCTGGAATAAGATAATATCACACCTATTCAGGAATTCCAGGAAGACATGGTTGATTGTCCTGCATGGAAGCATGAAGCAGCTTTTTCAGGACACGTAAGAAGAAAATGGCTAAATGAAAGCTAGAACTTGAAATTCCAAGAAATGATGTGGGCTGAAAATATAAAGCGATAGGAAAAAAAGTTTTAAAAACTCTTATAGACTCTTGTTTAAAAGGAAGCTTGAGTAGTCAGTCTTATGTTCTTCACCTGTAAGGCAGGATGTTGGGCAGAAATGTGATACAGTCTTTGCTAGCAAACTCATTGTATTCCAGACACCAACAAAACAGTGTCGAAAATTTGTATTAGATTTCACAAATATTTGCATGTAAGCCACTGTATTAGGTACTATTTCTAAAGACTCATTACTCTGTTCTAATGGAAGAAATTTCTTCTCTTCTTATGGGAATTTCAACAGGAAGCTGATCCACTCAGTAATGAAAAAATAAGAATGCAAAAGCAACGAGATGGGAGGCAGAGGGGAAGAAAGGGGTAAGTGTTAGGGAGCCCTACTGTCCTAATTTATCTGGAAATAATAGTATGACCTTATGTTTACATAGTATTTCACTTTTACAAATTGCTTTATGATTATACCTTACTCTAGCTTCATCACATTTCTATCAGGCTTGAAGGCAGACGTATAACCTCATTAAACAGATGAGGAATCAGACCAAGAATAGCTAGTTAAGCTCAAGGTCACCTAATGAATGAGTGGTCAAGTGAGGTCTAGGTCTCTGCTTGCCCATTGATGTTACTTGCCTACCTCTGCTGGCCACCTCTGACTTTAATATTTCCCTGTGCACAGGATCCAGATAGCTCTGCTTTCCTGTAACTGCACTTAGTATGCCATGTTCTAGTGAAGGGCGGTGGCATTTTGATGAACTTCTGAGATGCACTGAAGCCCGTTAGGAACAGTTGAGAGATCACAGACCAGATCACCTGTTTTGGCCACTAACTCTTCAATTCTCCAGCACTGTGCCCCTGGCCCTCCCACCCTTTCCTCCTGCTCTACCTCCCATGGTGCATCTCAAAGAACATTCACACACACAAGAGAGAATCACAGAGCTGTATGAAGAAGGCTCAGGCAAGTCCAAAACTCCAGGCTATGTCACCGTTTTGAACACGCACTTTTGATAGTCTCTCCAGTTTAATAGGAAGAGTGAGATTTAGAACCAAACGAAGCCAGGTGAACATAGCACTGGAGCTCAAAATGAGTATGGTCCTTCTCTCTATTTCTTCTCTTCCTGTCAGTCACTGTCACCTGGTCTATAGGCAGGCCAGCTCTCATCTCAGCTGGCCAGCTCTACCTGAAGTATATGGAAGTCTGACAAAAACCCAGGTTAAGGCTTCAAATGCGAGTTTACCTTCCCGCAAACTCTCCCTCCCTTTAAATGGGGACATTTGTTTAAGCCCAACCCTTCTTTCAAGTGAATAGAGAGGCTGTGGGCTCTTATTTGGAGTCCAAGAAAGAGCTGATATTGCATGGACTCAGATTCTGGAATTTTCTCTCCCAGAATCACATGGGTGGCATAAATATAATGAAAATCGAATGTGAATGCATAGCACTCCTCAAGGAGAAAGAGACAAAGTCCAGATTTTAGTCCTGTAAAGCAATCCTTTTAACCTATGGAGAGTCTGAAAAAGCAGAATTTTCATAGTATCTCAGAGGTTCATTTGGGACTGACTTATCCAAGGAAACCTTCCCCCAGCTGCCTCCATCTCCTTCCCATCTGCTTCCTCCTAACTCAGGCACTCCTGACATTTATTTGTGCATCTTGGACGGACAGCCACCCCTTGTGTCTGACCAGGCAGCAGTCTTATCATGACACACTTAATGGATTTGGCTGTCATTTTATAGATGGGGAAAAGAGCAAACACGATAGCACATAAAGAAACAGAGTTCACAGTTTTCCCCAGAGAGCAGGTGGGATTCAACAAGGACCCTCTCCCCCATATGATCTCTCTCTCCTCCAAAAGATACCAATTCCCGATCTCTGCGTCTGGGATTACAGGTTCAGTCGTGGGATTGGTGAGCATTTTTGAATGGTTTGCCCGGGATGGTAATTTTGTAATCCACCGTAGCTGAAGTAAGTATAGACCTGCGCTGGCTCTGGCCTCCTTCCTTCTCCTGCCTTCAGCCCCATGTCCCCACTTGGATGAAAACACTTTGCATATAAACAAACTCCTCTCAAAGACACCTCAACCTTGACATTTCTTTCTCCCTTTTCCAAACTTGCTTCCTTTTAAAACACTTAGTGCTCTGCCATGCTCCCACGTGAGGCCCAATTATCAGAATAATAATTAACAGGTTCTCATTATTTAGAATCAAACAATGCCCCCCTAATGAAGCCAAGAATAGCCAATGTGATCCCTTAAAACGGGGTGTGAGTTTTCCTTACACCTTGGGGCGTCTAATCCACTGAAACCATTAGGCACCGAGCTGCCCATAACAGCCTGGATAACATTGAGTCAAGGACAGTTAATGGATGCCAGAGCACAGACCAAAGTGCTCCAAGCATGTCAGTCAAGACTAACCGGAGGCAAAAACATCAAAATGCAGGTTGGAGTTTTGACATTCCTGCAGGCTCTGAACGCCTCGCCAGTAAATTTTTAAAGTCAATATCCCCCTTATGCTCATGAACACTTTTCCGTCTGATGAGTAGGACTAATGTGGATCTGATTGAACTGTGTCTGAAGTAAGACTTTAAAGGCAGCTTTGAATGTGTGGGGGGCAGAAAGGGTTTTTTTGTGTGTGTTTTGTATGTGTGTGTGTTTTCTTTCTTTCTTTTTATTTTTTCCAGAAATGTCTGTGATAATAATGAAGACAGTGTACACAGATTATCACAGGCTGTGTCTTTCGACTTCAAGGTTATGTGATTAGAAAATTAGAAAAGCGATGAGATTAGAAAAACCGCAGAACATTTTGAAAGAAAGCTTTTTTTCTTTTTTTACAAATTATCTGTGTGCTGGATTTACACAGAATCTAGTAGATGGATCTTCTAATGTTTGGAAATGGATAAATGCAACAATGCAAATAGGAAGAACGGGCTTTGGAGCCGATTCCTGGCAGAAGTTCAAAACCCATATTAAGTATTCTAATTCTCTTAACGCCTGTTACTTATATTTTTTTAACAACTGCCGTGTACAGACATAAAACAAAATATAACCGTTTGGTAAATAAAAAGGTAAAAATAACAACCAAGTTGTTGTTTCTCACAAGGCAAGAAGTTCCGCCAGATTTGGAATAAAACCTTCACCTCCCTGCCCTTTCTCTTCTCAGAGCTGAGAGCAATAGTTAGAAAGACACGTAGCAGGAAGTCCAAGCAGAATTGGGTTTGGGTGGTGTCAGCATCCTGCAGGTGGGTAGCTCAAGGTATGATAGCAATTTTGGAACTCCAAGTCACAACTTTACTCAGCTTTCTTATGAGGGGGAAAATAAAATTTTCCTGTGTCGAAACCCAAGCTGGTCTAAATAAAAATTGCATTTAAAAAATCCTCCCCCCGCCTTTTTTTCCTGCCTGATGACAATGGTGTGTTTCTGAAATATATAAGCAGATGGCTCTGTCAACAAAAAGGCAGGCTGACAGAGTGTCAGAGGCTAACCTGTGTCTGATGACACATTTTTAGGGTGCTTTTGGCACCTAAAAGAGGGCAAAGGAGTGTTTTGTCTGAGGAGAATAGATGTAGAAGCCTCTAAAGCATCCATGTCCATATGTAAAGGCATAAATGATAGCCAAGTCATAGGGATCTTTAAACTATTTAATTGAAACCTTTGAGTAGATAGCATTCTGAAATTCTTAGGAGTCAACTCCTTGTCACCTGATTTTGACTTCCCAGATGTTAAAATATAAATAGGCCAGAAATCCACTTCTAGATCAGACTTGGATCTTCCAGACCTCTGATGGTGACGACGGCAAGTTTTGGGAATGAAGGACATCACACTTAAAGTTTAGGGATGCTCCTAAAGCACACATGTTGTCCTTAGTACCTGATTTTTTTTAAAAAAAATTAAATCTATTACTTGGAAAATTATTTAAAATTTTGAAATTCTTTTGATATTCAACTCCATGTATGTATATATATACAAGCATGACATGGAGATATTGCGGATTCAGTTCCAGACCACTGCAATAAAGCAATTATTGCAATAAATCAGTCATAGGATTTTTTGGTTTCCCAGTGCATATAAAAGATATGTTTACACTATACTGTCGTCTATTAAGTGTGCAATAGCATTATGTCTAAAAAACAATGTACACACCTTAATTTAAAAATAATTTATTGCTAAAAAATGCAAACCATTATCTGAGCTTTCAGAGAGTCACAGTCTTTTTGCTGGTGGAGGGTCTCACCTTGATGGTGGTGGTTGCTGAAGGTTGGTGAGATTGTGGCAATTTCTTAAAATGAGACAACAATGAAATTTACTGCAACAATTGATTCTTCCTTTCACAAGCATTTTGTCTGTAGCATGTAGTGGGGTTAGATAACATTTTACCCTCAGTAGAACTTCTTTCAAAATAAGAGTCAATCCTCTCAAACCCTGATGCTGCTTTATCATCTAAGTGTTTGTAATATTCTAAATCCTTTGTTGTCATTTCAACAGTCTTCACAGCATCTTCACCAGGAGTAGATTTTATCTCAAGAAACCACTTTCTCTGCTCAACCATAAGAAGCAACCCCTCATCTGTTCAAGTTTTATCATGAGATCGCAGCAATTCAGTCGCATCTTCAGGCTCCACTTCTAATTCTAGTTCTCTTGGTATTTTGACTATATCTGCAGTTACTTCCTCCACTGAAGTCTTGAACCCCTCGAAGTCATCCATGAGGGTTGGAATCAGCTTCTCCCAAACTTGTGTTAATGCTGATATTTTGAACTCTTCCCATGAATCACCAATGCTCTTCATGGCATCTAGAATGGTGAGTCCTCTCCAGAAGGTTTTCAATTGACTGCATAATGGATGTTGTATTAGCAAGCATGAAAACACTAATCTTGTACATCGCCATCGGAGCTCTTGGGTAGCCAGATGCATTGTTAATGAGCAGTAATATTTTGAAAGGCATCTTCTTCTCTGAATGGCAGGTCTCAATAGTGTGCTTAAAGCATTCAGTAAACCATATGGTAAAAAGATATGTTGTCATCCAGGCTTTGTTGTTCCATTTATAGAGCGCAGGCAGAGCAGATTTAGCATAATTCTTAAGGGCCCCAGCATTTTCAGAATGGTAAATGAGCATTGGCTTCAACTTCAAGTCACCAGCTGCATTAGCCCCTAATAAGAGAGTCAAAGCCTGTCCTTTGTAGCTTTGAAGCCAGATATTGACTTCTCCTCTCCAACTATGAGAGTCCTAGATGGCATCTTCTTCCAATAGAAGGCTACTTCCTCTATATTGAAAATCTAAAATCTGTTGTTTAGTGTAGCCACCTTTATTAATGATCTTAGCTAGATCTTCTGGATAACCTGCTGCAGCTTCTACATCAGCATTTACTGCTTCCCCTGGTTCTTTTATGTTATAGAGATAACTTCTTTCCTAAAACTTTATGAACCAACCTCTCTTAGCTTCAAACTTTTTTCCTGCAGCCTCCTCACATTTCTCAGTATTCATAGAATTGAAGAGAATTAGAGCCTTGCTCTGGATTAGTCTTTGGCTTAAGAGAATGTTGTGGCTGGTTTGATCTTCTATCCAGATTGCTGAAAATTTCTCCGTATCAGCAGTAAGGCTGTTTCACTTTCTTATCATTCATGTGTTCACTGAAGTAGCACTTTTAATTTCCTTCAAGAACTTTTTCTTTGCATCCACAACTTGGCTAACTGTTTGGCACAAGAGGCCTGGCTTTCGGCCTATCTTTGCTTTCAACATGCCTTCCTCACTAAGCTTAATCATTCATAGCTTTTGATTTAAAGTGAGAGATGTGTGGCTCTTTCTTTCACTTAAACACTTAGAGGCCATTGTAGGGTTATTAATTGGCCTAATTTCAATACTGTTGTATCTCAGTGAATAGAAAGGCCTGAGGGGAGGGAGAGAGATGGGGGAATGACCCGTCGGTGGAGCAGTCAGAACACACACATTTATTAAGTTCACTCCCTTATATGAGTGCAGCTCATGGCACCTCAAAACAATTACAATAGTAACATCAAAGATCACTGATTTCAGACCACCGTAACAAATCTAAGAATAATGAAAAGTTTGAAATATTGCAAGAATTACAAGAGCACCGATAGGCTTGCTCGACACAGGGTTGCCACAAACCTTCAATTTGTAAAAAACACAATATCTGTGCCTTGCAATAAGGCAAAGTACAATAAAACGAGTTACGTCTGTATATTAAGAAAGATTCTGAGACTGTGTGTGTCTATATTCATTGGTACGTGTTTATCATTCTGAGTTTAGACCTAAGTGTTCTTGGTTTCTGAATCTGTTTAAACCTCAGAATACAAGAAAGGCTGTAAAGGATTACAAGGCAGTTGACTTTGTTGGGAAATATAGATGTTAATTTCATATTAGGCACCTAGAGCTCTCTGGAGAGAAGTCCTCTGCCAATCTAATGAATAAACAAAATACAAATAAAGCTTCACACTCAAGTCTGTATGCCCCAGGGAGATAGTCTCTTGGAATTCAGTAATCAAGATGCCTGGAACTCTGTGCTGGACCAGTCAGGGAGACTGGGCTGCATCAGTGCCCAGATTCTCAGGGCCTAAGAGTAGCAAAGCTGGCCCCAAAGAAAGCAAATAATTAAGCAGGTCATTAGGAAGCCTATAAAAGTACGGATGTGCAGCTACGCCCTGCCGTTAACTTCAAAAGGTGACCAAAAGGCAGAGATCCTTTGCAGCAAAGGAAAAAGCAATGGAAAAAGTGAAGTCTCATGACACCTAAGGGCTTACTCGGGTAGGAGTTCATTCCATAAAAATCCAGTTGAGCCCAAGCAGACCAGTGGCTTCTTCATTTGCTTGGTCTGTGCTCTCAGAGTCCACCCAGGGTTAGGCAGTGGCTGAGGTCTGCTCTGCTCCATAACTATAGTAGGGCTAGAGGCAGACAGGGCTGCCCCAACGAGGCCAGCAGACCTGGGAATCCCAGAGCTTGCCCTTCGGCCTTGGCTGGGACAAAGCTGTGAAGTGTGTCTCTCTGTTTCCTTCCTTTAGGGCCCTTCCCACTTACATGCCTAGTGACCTCTGATTGCCCAGGGTCTGTCTTGTTTGGGCAGGGGATGAGATAGGATTAAACTCACTCACACTCAAATGTAAATGACCCAAGTATCCTATTTAGGTTCACTCAAAATTTCAACAGTTCTCCAGAAAGAGGACAATATTTAATGATGGAATTTTAGGCACTGTGACACTTTTGTGGAAGACAATGTTTTAGACTCTTAGAAGTCAGCTTTGTCTGGTCCCCAAATCATATTTCCCATTCAAGAAAGGTGAGGCCACGCCTCTTTGCCCTAATGGAATGCAAATCCATAGCTCCAGGTCAGTGCCACAGTCTCTGGGCTCCTATGTTCTGGGCTTAAAATGGACTCCTGTGGTTGGACTGGAGCATACTGGCCCCAGGACATCCTCCAGTTCCTCCCAATTCTAATCTGACCCCAAATGGTTTGGAGATGCCGAAAAAGAGTGTGAAATGCCAATAATAGCGAATGAATTTGGTTGGGGTAAGGCTACTCTAAGTGTTCATTTGGGAAAGTAGCCAGAATCTTTTCATTAATTCTTCCTTCCCCTCTGTCTGCCCGCCTGCCATCCACTGGAAATAACATTTCATTGGGTACAGTTTTTCATTTTAAGAAGACCTGTGTTCCTTTACTAAATTTATTTATCTAGTGGAGCCCTGATGTGATGTAATTTTGGGAAAGGACAACACTGAGTTGGTGTAATTATTTCTTAATATTTAAAAGCTCCCTTGGTTAATGTGTTTTTGGGAACAAGCTGTTAAATCATTAGGGATGGTGTTTTGCAGCCTTTTTCTAAGCAGCAGCTACTGCTGACTTGAGCTGTTGGGCTTAAAGACCACCCCGGCCTGAGCTCCCCATTAGCGTGCTGGTAATGGAAAGATCAGCACCTAACAGGCCTATTTACTAAAACTCTACTTGATGGATGTGACTATAATTGAACATTTTTATTTAAAAAAGAAAACTAAGGGAAGTTTTCTTGTCAAACTTTATGGTGTTCCCTAGGAACCGAGGGAAAGAGAAGAAACTTCTGGAAGCTGGAATCCACAGGTGACTTAAGAACTCCTTCAGCTGTGCTTATTTATTGCAAAGAAGTAAATGATGGCGCTGAGAGCAGTTTGAGATAGAACAGGATAAAAATGATCTGTTGTGGTGCCAGAGAAGAGAAACAGGAGTAAAGTATGATAGACACAGTGAGGGAAGCTTCAGCTCCATTTGAGGATGACTTTTCCTATAGACACGATTCCCAACTGACAGGGAGGTGCCCCTGCGGTAAGGAATTCCACGTCATGGGTGGTGCTCCAGAAGAGTCAGGAAGAATACAGCCCTGGTAGAAGAAATTTACATACGGAACAGGAAGCTGGAGTGGTTTACCTCCAATTTCCTTTCCGAGGCTGATGTTCCCTTAATTATTCTCTGATTCAATATGGAAATGGGAAAAATGGGAGCCAAGGATTCAGGTTGAGTTATTGGTGGAGGGATCACTGTCATGGATAACATGCATGGTCAAGAATACTAGCTCGGGCAAATCTGTTGATGGAGATGGGAATCATAATCTCACTGTGCTGTCCATATGTTCGTCATCTGGTTACTGCAAACAAAGAATAGTTCTCCTGATGGATTAGTAGGGTGAAAAAGAGAGGAGCCGCAAGTCCAGAAATAATACCAACCTGATCGTGTCATCAGTCTTTCTTAACAGACACTAAACCATTTCATGGTCTTTATCTTTTCTTCTTTTAATCTGGGAGCAGCAAAACTACTTCAAAAATTCAGTACATGTGATGGTGTGAGGTGATTTCAATTTTTACTAAAGTTTTACTTGTTCAGCATCTTGTTATGATTAGAAATGAACTAATGTTTTTCCAGACCAGTGATAGTGGACCTCAGCTGATGGGACTGGGTGGCTTTGTGAAACTCACACTGAAAGCCTTCTGAGAGAAGGTGGCAGGCTCAGCCTGACTATTATTGCCCAAGGCACTTCTTCTTCACAGCTCTGGAGTCCGGCAGCCTCAGTCTCCATCCCTTTGTCCTGAGGAGCTGACATGGAGCTCAGAGAGACTTCTGCTGACCTGAATCTCTCTTCATCACCTGGTTTCTCTCTTGAAATTGCTGTCATTTTGTCATCTTAGTGACATCTTAATGCAGTCCCATCTTCATGGACTGGTGACAATGACATGCTTATGATATTCTTTCAAGAGTTCAAATCATATCCAAGGGAGAAAGAAGGCAGCCTTACTCTTAAAGAAATATACACATCCTCACACATATGAAGCAAGTTTTTAAAATTTCACTTTATTTTCCTTTTACTGCATTTCCAAGACATAATTGTGATTTTGTTTCCTCTTCCATGTAATACTGTAAATAAAACTTTGATTAAATTTGTCGTGTGTATATGTCATATATAGGATGGTATATATGTTACAAATTAAATATACATAAATACACAAGCAGAAAGTAAAAAGAAAGGATGAAACTCAGTAGAAATAACTTGCTTTATTAAGGAGAAGGAAACAGCACAGGCAGGTGGATTAATGATGTACACTTAGGGTTTTCGGAGCCCATCATTACGTAGGACAGTCTTCTTTGAGCTATGCTTTGGGAAGAGAATGGATAACGCAGAGAAAGGAAATGGCTTGTTAAAGGTTAACTGGCTAAGACACTGTGTGTTAGAAAACATGTATGGAAGACAACTGCCCACTAGATTAGATTACTTATCCCCAATTCGGTTTTCAAACAAGGGCAAGATATGTGAATGTATGAATACGCTACTTGTGTTCAACCTCTTTTGTGATATTGGCAGCCCCGGTTATTTTATCAGTCGGCGCCATGCCACAAACTGGGAATTTGAATTCAGAATAAGTAAAGGTACTGTTTTCCACCTATGATGATTCTTAAACTATAAAGAAGGAGTTATGCCTCTCTAACACATTCTAAGAAATATATAAAAACAAATGTTTGGGAAAGACGAGCTGTGTACCAACTGTAGTGGGGATGGCTCTAATGGAATTGAGTATACCAGCCACGGGGCAAAGAACCACCAAATGGATTTAACTGCTGCCACTTTAAGTATTTTTAAGTCATCTCCTACTGGAAAAAGCAAATCCAATGAACTTGGAAAAGGGGTGCTCAGAAATTCAATCTGCTGTTGCTGCTTTGTGAAGCTAAACATAAATGATTTTTAAACTGTTTACTGCTTAAGATTTTCTGTACCAGTAAGACCTCCAATAGATGGATCATAGAAATGAACTTGACCTCCTGTGTAGAGATACACCTTTCACTATCAGGGAGAATGTGGACATGCACCTTCTTGGCTGGCAGATCTGTATCTCATTTTTATGGCATAGATTTTTGTGTTTAGGGAGTACTATTTGACATTTGTTAGGTGCAAATCTTTATACTAGTGTTAAAGGCAGCAACTAGGATTTTTCCAGGACATTGAGTTGGATTCTCTTTGCCCTTCTTCATCTAAACTCTTCTTATTTCCAAGGGCACTGGGAAATTGTAACAAATGCTTTGTTTTTTTAAATTGGGTACAGTTGATTTACAATGTTGTGTAGTTTCAGGTGTATAGCAAAGTGATTCAGCTATATATATATTCTTCTTCAGATTCTTTTTCATTATAGTTTATTACAAGATATTGAATATAGTTCCCTGTGCTATACAGTAAATCCTAGTTGTTTATCTATTTTATATATAGTAGTATATACCTGTTAATCCCAAACTCCTAATTTATCCCTCCCCCCCCTTCCCCTTTGGTAACCATAAGTTTGTTTTCTATGTCTGTGAGTCTGTTTCTGTTTTGTAAATAAGTTCATTTGTATCCTTTTTTAGATTCCACATATAAGTGATATCATATGATATTTGTCTTTCTTTGTCTGTCTTACTTCACTTAGTATGATAATCTCTGGGTCCACCCATGTTCCTGCAAATGGCAGTATTTCATTCTTTTTTATGGCTGAGTAATATTCCATTGTGTATGTATGTGTATATATATATATATATATATATACCACATCTTCTTTTTTTTTTTTTTTGTGGGAAATAGAGACCCCACTCTTTTTTTTTTTTTAAAGCATTCTAATATTTCCAAATCTTTGCCAACACTTGTCACTTGTTATTTTTCTTTTTCTTATTTATTTATTTATTTATTTTTGGCTGTGTTGGGTCTTCGGTTCGTGCGAGGGCTTTCTCTAGTTGCGGCAAGCGGGGGCCACTCTTCATCGCGGTGCGGGGACCGCTCTTCATCGCGGTGCGGGGACCGCTCTTCATCGCGATGCGCGGGCCTTTCACTATCACGGCCCCTCCCGTTGCGGGGCACAGGCTCCAGACGCACAGGCTCAGTAGTTGTGGCTCACGGGCCCAGCTGCTCCGTGGCATGTGGGATCTTCCCAGACCAGGGCTCGAACCCGTGTCCCCTGCATTAGCAGGCAGACTCTCAACCACTGCGCCACCAGGGAAGCCCCACATCTTCTTTATCCATTCATCTGTCTATGGGCATTTAGGTTCCTTGGCTATTGTAAATGGTGTTGCTATGAACACTGGGGTACATGTATCTTTTCAAATTAGAGTTTTATCTGGATATATGCCCAGGAACCATTTTAAGGAACCTTCATACTGTTTTCCATAGTGGCTGCACAAATTTACATTCCCACCAACAGTGTAGGAGGGTTCCCTTTTCTCCACACCCTCTCCAGCATTTATTATTGTAACAAACCCTTTCTTAAAGACTTCTCTCATGGAATATAGACTTGGCCAGAGTCTACTTTGGATATTCAGACTATAGACAGAATCAGTAGACAAAGAGCACAATAAAGTTAATTCTGTGGATAAATTTCTTGGCCTTTCTTTTAACCTTCTTATGTTTGCATGGAAAACTCTTAGTGCAGTGTCTGACATAATAGGCACTAATAAAGTACGTATAACTTAGCTGGGATGAGCCTGGGGTTCATTCATTAACTTTTTTTTTCCTTGTTGATGCCCACCTACATTCTTTACTGTAAGTAGGTCCTCCTTGCCATTGATATCTAGATCTACATAAAAACAGAACTTCCCTGGAATCTTGACTATTGAGTTCTCATTTTTTTTTAATCTTTTTTAAAAAAATTCTTTATTGAATTTGTTACAATATTGCTTCTGTTTTTTATGTTTTCATTTTTTGGCCACGAGGCATGTGGGATCTTAGATCCCCCATCAAGGATTGAACCCACAGACCCCTGCATTGGAAGGCGAAGTCTTAACCACTGCACCACCAGCAAAGTCCCAAGTTCTTATTTTATCAGGAACTCTGGGAGAATAATTCTTATGGAATGTGGTATTTTATGTCGTATTGTCTCCCCCCCCTCCCCCCGCCAAACTTTTTCCTCTTTCTCTGCATTGCTGTGAATTCTGTTGACTAATTTCTGGTTGAATTTGACACCTAATAGTCATCAACTGATTGCATTCAATTAACAGCCATTATATTCTTCAGTTACTCTCTGTTTAGACATGAGTTTATTGATCTGGTAAGATTTTATTCTTCAGAAACATAAACAACATGCCATTTAATTTGGCCTCACTACTGTCTCTAAGCACCACGAGAGAGGCATTTAAAGAGGCAGTGTATGGGAGGGGGGAAAGGCTATCTTTCTTTCTAAGAAGAAGGGGAAGAAATCAGGTTAAACTTTGATCACTATAATCTCACCTTTGGACTTTTATTAAAACTATTTGACACAGCTGTGCTGGCAGATAGAGTAGGAAGATAAATGGACCTGTGTGAATAGGTTTAATATCAAACGTGGATATGAGACATGGCAGGTTATCTCATCCAGGAAATGTTCACGTCCTACAAGATTTGCAGGTTACTGTTAGTGATCCTTTAGGGCTTAGGGGGCCAAAAGGTGAACATGATTGAGGTACCTTTTGCCATGAATATTTCACAGCCTGAGTATCCCTTTCTTATTTGGGGCTGTGCTGACTGAGGCCTTCTTCAGGATGAGTCCTCAGTTGACTGATGAATACAAAACGACTCTCTGAACAAAAGGCATTCAAGATTCGCTGAAGACAAGACAACCTACTTTGGTTTCTGTGTCTGGTACCGGGGTATCAATGGAGATAAAACACTGAGCGACAGGGAAGCGAAATACAGAATAACACAATCTATTGTTCTTCCATTGACTGTAAGTATAATGGGAAAGTTAGCGAGTCACCGTAATGTCATGGACCGCTGTGAACTTGGGAGAACTCAAGGATCAGAAAGTAACATGAAACAAGGAGGGAAATGGAGATAATATTGGGTTACTGAACATTCTCAAATTGTACTGAAACGCATCCCATCCCTTTGGCGGGGGCATGTTTTTGACAAGGAAGACAATGGGAAGAAACTGGTGGCTGTAACAATATCACCATTTTCTTTTACTACGGGCCGTAATGTGAACTTCTTAGAAGACACCTTCTTTCACCACGGCTTTGTTGTTTGGTCTATTGAGGAGCCCGGAGACCAAAGTCGTTGCCTTGTTCTGGGGCTGTCTAAAACCAAAGAGCCTGGTTCTCCCAGCCAACGACAGCTGCTCTGTTGTGAATTACAGAGCCGGTTTGCAGCCAAGGGCAGAGGAAAGGAACTGAGAGGGAACGAGAGAAGCAAAGACAGGGAACAGGCAGGGTGAAGAATTTGGAGCATACAAGAGAAAGAGTAGGAAGGAAGAAATTAAGGCAGTGGAGGAAAGAAATGAGAAAAGGAGCTTTCATGGCAGGGGGTGGGGTCAGGGAGTATGGCTGCTTTACCATTCCAGGGTCTGAACGAGGTTCCCCTCAAAGTAAATAAAACAAAACAAAAACAGCAAGAACAGGATCGCTTTTGGAGTGATTTTGTTGGAACCAGAAATCTACCCTTGGATTAACTATTTTCTGAGAGAAATTTAGCGAAGGCATGGTAACTTTTTTTTTTTTTTAAATCTGTGACATTCTTGCACTAAAGCATCCTTTGCCAAGCACATACCATGGAGAAAATACCTATTTATCCCATGTCTTGACATAAAGTCTACTTATAATTAACAATGGTGCTGATGAAGGATATGGGGTCTCTTTTCTTGTAGGAAAATGAAGATAAATATACAGATACAAAATTTTGCACACAAACTTTTGTGTGTGTGAGTTCACACACTCCTGAAGTCCATTCATAAACCTCTCAGAATTCTACAGAAATAAGTTAAGAATTGCTACTCCAGAATGTCTAACAAAGAGCTTGCATAGAGTAGATTGTCAATAAACTCTTACAGCCTCAAATTAGCAAGTGTTCTGGTTAACTAAACATTCTAGTTGGCCAAAGTTTACCATATATGCTTTCACAAATAACCGGTTTTCAAGGAATTAGAGATAAGTACAATAATTTCAATATCAAAAGTATACTCATTGCACTATAACCTCTTGTGTTTTTTACTTTTTGATGGTTAATGCTATACATAAAGAGGATGAATAAGATGGGTCTGAATCCACGGTCATCCTAATACATTCTCTAGAAGTAAGTTTTTATCAACCCATTCTGATTATCAGTGTGTTCCCTTGCGTTTTCATCTCCCTTAGTAAAAGTGGAGTTGAGAGTAGTTTTGAATATTAGCTGCTAGCTTATGTAGAATATAGTTGCATTATGAGGATTGGCGTGAGAGGGGTGTAAATATACCACAGCCAGCCTCTCTCCTCTCTGCCATGAATACCAACCCTTCCATCCTCTACCCTCACCATTTGATTTCTTACCATTGGAACTGAGAGACCTTGGAGGGTCTGGCTGCTTAATGTTCAGGATACCTTGGAATATGGCAGGTTGCTTCCTGGAGCAGTTAACTGAGGCACAGAATGAGTATGAAGCATGCCTGAGAAGGAGGAAGTCTGAACTAGCAAAACAATAGTGGAAGCTGATCTCAAGGAATCAGTAAGAAGATGTGGTGAGTAATCCAGGGAGGAGGACTAGTTCCTGGGGACACCAGGAGCATGTAGAAAAAGACACATTCGATAGAATGGGGAGAGAAGTGTCAAAATTACTCATATTATAAGAGCATCGCCCCTGTTCCTCACTGCTTGCTTCACCCTGCAGCGGGTCACCGGGTTTGAAGACACAGAACTGGCTTGAATAGGAAAAAGGAGATCCAGAAAACCACGATGAAATGAAATTCTTAATGACTTACCAAAATGCTACAAGGGGTTGGGTGATAAGTATGGAAACGGG
Organism: Balaenoptera physalus; assembly: GCF_965194825.1. Lineage (NCBI taxonomy): Eukaryota > Metazoa > Chordata > Mammalia > Artiodactyla > Balaenopteridae > Balaenoptera > Balaenoptera physalus. Next base: position 42,847,190 of record NC_138882.1, read on the forward strand.
AAGCCCAGAAGCTAAAAGGGCAGACACCTCCCAAATTATGAAGGAACTAAATTAACAGAAGGTGTCTTCGGGACACAAGCACCATTAGCAGAAAGTTCATTCTAACTTGCAGGTGGGTTTGAATTATAACATTTATTCCCACCTCCATCACCTCCGCTACCAGCTCTTCCCAGGGGACAGGGGCTGGACTCATTTTCTTTTTGTCTATTAACCCAGTTCATGTATGAATGTAATCTTCATTATGATCTGTGAAATAAATAGTACCATACTCATTTTACAGATGAGGAAAATGAAGGCTAGAGGTCATTAAGTGTCTCATCACAAGACATCCATCCAGTAAGGGGCTGATGTAGAATCCAAATCCAGGTTCTACTGAGGCCAGAAAGTGGCCCCTCATAAGAAATGGTTTTTATTTCCACGGGCAAAAACGGACTTCTTGGGACCAAGGGAAGCTCTGGATTTTAGAGAAACAAACAAACAAACAAACAAAACCCAGTCCCCATGCCTGATCTTCCCAGCTGAACTCTTCCCAGTTTGGTTTGTGGTTACTTCCAGCACTCTTATAACTCTGGAGTCGCTGGTGATCTTGGCCACGTTATTTAAACTGTTCAAGCCTTAATTTCCTCTTATGCTAGATGAGGCAATGACATTTAACACTCCGATCTTTTTCACCTCCAACATTCTTTGATTTTATTAACATCTATAATATAGCCAGCGTGCATGGAAATTGTAGACACCACTGGAGATACAGCATTGTGCATGGTGGGGCTTGCCACCTCAAGGCTCCCCACCAGGCCCTGAGCTCTTCCAGAGCAAACACCACGTCACTCATCTCTGTACCTCTGCCCAATTCCTCCCCATGCCTTGCTCTCTGTTCACGTATTACAGATGCTCAATGAACGTTTATCAAAATTATATGAAAAAAGGAAGCTAGTCATGATCAGTAGTTAATACAAAACGGAATGTGGCAAATTCCTTAGAAGCAATACAGCATAATGAGATAGGCCATAGGAAAGGAAATAAATACCAGCTGGAGTGATCAGGAGACCTCCATGGAAGAGTTGGCTTCTGACTTTGAAGGATGGGCAAAGCCTTGAAAGGCAGACATGGGGCATCATGAGGAATCTGAGAGACGGGAAAGTTTCCTGTCGTCTAGTTTTATCTGTCAAATGGTGTGTATAAGAGATGGTAGTAGCAGATAACACCAGAAAGGAAAGTGCCGTTGAATTATTAATCACCTTAAAGTGTTAGCCTTAGATTTTAGATTGTTCTGTAGGAAATTAGGAGCCAGTGAAGGTTTTTAAATAAAAAAGTGAAAAAAAAAAAAAAAAAAAAAAGTGGCATCAGTGGTTACGTCATATTTATAATCTAATCTACATTTGAACATTGTATGGGGACTTTCACATTTTTTTTTAAATCGTTTTAAAATTTTAATTTAATTTAATTTTTTTAACATCTTTATTGGAGTAAAATTGCTTTACAGCAGTGTGTTAGTTTCTGCTTTATAACAAAGTGAATCAGCTATACATATACATATATCCCCATATCCCTTCCTTCTTGCGTCTCCCTCCCACCCTCCTTATCCCACACCTCTAGGTGGTCACAAAGCACTGAGCTGATCTCCTTGTGCCATGGGGCTGCTTCCCACTAGCTATCTATTTTACATTTGGTAGTGTATATATGTCCATGTCACTCTCTCACTTCATCCCAGCTTAACCTTCCCCCTCCCCAAGTCCTCAAGTCCATTCACTATGTCTGTGTCTTTATTCTGGTCCTGTCTCTAGGTTCTTCAGAACCATTTTTTTTCTTTTGTTTTAGATTCCATGTAAATGTGTTAGCATATGGTATTTGTTTTTCTCTTTCTGACTTACTTCACTCTGTATGACAGTCTCTAGGTCCATCCACCTCACTACAAATAACTCAATTTCGTTTCATTTTATGGCTGAGTAATATTCCATTGTATATATGTGCCAAATCTTCTTTATGCATTCATCTGTCGACAGATATTTAGGTTGCACTCAAGTCCTGGCTATTGTAAATTGGCCTGCAACAAACGTTGTTGTACATGACTCTTTTTGAATTATGGTGTTTTCAGGGTATATGCCCAGTAGTGGGATTGCTGGGTTGTATGGTAGTTCTATTTTTAGTTTTTTTCAATTTTTTATTATTTATTTATTTATTTATTTATTTATTTATTTATTTATTTATTTATTTATTTATGGCTGTGTTGGGTCTTCGTTTGTGTGCGAGGGCTTTCTCTAGTTGCGGCAAGTGGGGGCCACACTTCATCGTGGTGCACGGGCCTCTCATTATTGCAGCCTCTCTTATTGTGGAGCACAGGCTCCAGACGTGCAGGCTCAGTAATTGTGGCTCACAGGCTTAGTTGCTCCGTGGCATGTGGGATCTTCCCAGACCAGGGCTCGAACCCGTGTCCCCTGCATTGGCAGGCAGATTCTCAACCACTGTGCCACCAGGGAAGCCCCTATTTTTAGTTTCTTAAGGAACCTCCATACTGTTCTCCATAGTGGCTGTATCAATTTACATTCCCACCAACAGTGCAAGAGGGTTCCCTTTTCTCCACAGTCTCTCCAGCATTTCTTGTTTGTAGATTTTTGGATGATGGCCATTCTGACTGGTGTGAGGTGATACCTCATTGTAGTTTTGATTTGCATTTCTCTAATGATTAGTGATGTTGAGCATCCTTTCTTGTGTTTGTTGGCAATCTGTATATCTTCATTAGAGAAATGTTTATTTAGGATTTCTATCCATTATTGGATTGGGTTGTTTGGTTTTTGATATTGAGCTGCATGAGCTGCTTGTAAATTTTGGAGATTAATCCTTTGTCAGTTGCTTTGTTTGCAAATATTTTCTCCCATTCTGAGGGTTGCCTTTGAGTCTTGGTTATGGTTTCCTTTGATGTGCAAAAGCTTTCATTAGGTCTCATTTGTTTAATTTTGTTTTTATTTCCATTTCTCTAGGAGGTGGGTCAAAAGGATCTTGCTGTGATTTATGTCATAGAGTGTCTGCCTATGTTTTCCTCTAGGAGTTTGATAGTGTCTGGCCTTACATTTAGGTCTTTAATCCATTTTGAGTTTCTTTTTGTGTATGGTGTTAGGGAGTGTTCTAATTTCATTCTTTTACATGTAGCTGTCCAGTTTTCCCAGCACCATTTATTGAAGAGGCTGTCTTTTCTCCATTGTATATTCTTGCCTCCTTTATCAAAAATAAGGTGACCATATGTGCATGGGTTTATCTCTGGGCTTTCTATCCTGTTCCATTGATCTATATTTCTGTTTTTGTGCCAGTACCATACTGTCTTGATTACTGTAGCTTTGTAATAGAGTCTGAAGTCAGGGAGCCTGATTCCTCCAGCTCCGTTTTTCTTTCTCAAGATTGCTTTGGCTATTCGGGGTCTTTTGTGTTTCCATACAAATTGTGAAATTTTTTGTTCTAGTTCTGTGAAAAATGCCATTGGTAGTTTGATAAGGATTGCATTGAATCTGTAGATTGCTTTGGGCAGTATAGTCATTTTCACAATGTTGATTCTTCCAATCCAAGAATATGGTATATCTCTCCATCTGTTTGTATCATCTTTAATTTCTTTCATCAGTGTCTTATAGCTTTCTGCATACAAGTATTTTGGTTCCTTAGGTAGGTTTATTCCTAAGCATTTTATTCTTTTTGTTGCAATGGTAAGTGAGAGTGTTTCCTTAATTTCTCTTTCAGATTTTTCATCATTAGTGTATAGGAATGCAAGAGATTTCTGTGCATTAATTTTTTTTTTAATTAATTAATTAATTAATTTATTTTTGGCTGTGTTGGGTCTTCATTTCCGTGAGGGCTTTCTCTAGTTGCGGCAAGTGGGGGCCACTCTTCATCGCAGTGCGTGGGCCTCTCACTATCGTGGCCTCTCTTGTCGCGGAGCACAGGCTCCAGACACGCAGGCTCAGTAGTTGTGGCTCACGGGCCCAGTTGCTCCGCAGCATGTGGGATCTTCCCAGACCAGGGCTCGAACCTGTGTCCCCTGCATTAGCAGGCAGATTCTCAACCACTGCGCCGCCAGGGAAGCCCTGTGCATTAATTTTGTATCCTGCTACTCTACCAAATTCATTGATTAGCTCTAGTAGTTTTCTGGTAGAATCTTTAGGATTTTCTATGTATACTGTCATGTAATCTGCAAACAGTGACAGTTATACTTCTTCTTTTCCATTTTGATTCCTTTTATTTCTTTTTCCTCTCTGATTGCTGTGGCTAAAACTTCCAAAACTATGTTGAATAATAGTGGTGAGAGTGGGCAACCTTGTCTTGTTCCTGATCTTAGTGGAAATGGTTTCAGTTTTTCACCATTGAGAAAGATGTTGGCTGTGGGTTTGTCATATATGGCCTTTATTATGTTGAGGCAAGTTCCCTCTATGCCTTCTTTCTGGAGGGTTTTTATCATAAATGGGTTCTGAATTTTGTCAAAAGATTTTTCTGTGTCTATTGAGATGATCATATGGGTTTTCTCCTTCAATTTGTTAATGTGGTGTATTACATTGATTGATTTGCGTATATTGAAGAATCCTTGATTCCTAGGATAAATCCCACTTTATCATGGTGTATGATCCTTTTAATGTGGTGTTGGATTCTGTTTGCTAGTACTTTATTGAGCATTTTTGCATCCATATTCCTCACTGATTCCTCAGCCTGTAGTTTTCTTTCTCTGTGACATCTTTGTCTGGTTTTGGTATCAGGGTGATGGTGGCCTCGTAGAAGGAGTATGGGAGTGTTCCTCCCTCTGGTATATTTTGGAAGAGTTTGGGAATGATAGGTATTAGCTCTTCTGTAAATGTTTGACAGAATTCGCCTGTGAAGCCATCTGGTCCTGGGCTTTTGTTTGTTGGAAGATTTTTAATTACAATATCAATTTCAGTGTTTTGATTGGTCTGTTTATATTTTGTATTCCTTCCTGGTTCAGTCTTGGGAGGTTGTGCTTTTCTAAGAGTTTGTCCATTTATTCCAGGTTGTCCATTTTACTGGCATAGAGTTGCTTGTAATAGTCTCTTAGGATGCTTTGTATTTCTGTGGTGTCTGCTGTAACTTCTCCTTTTTCATTTCTAATTTTATTGATTTGAGTCTTCTCCCTCTTTTTCTTGATGAGTCTGGCTAATGGTTTATCAATTTTGTTTATCTTCTCAAAGAACCAGCTTTTAGTTTTATTGATCTTTGCTATTGTTTTCTTTGTTTCTATTTCATTTATTTCTGCTGTGATCTTTGTGATTTCTTTTCTTCTACTGACTTTGGGTTTTCTTTGTTCTTCTTTCTCTAGCTTCTTTAGGTGTAGGATTAGATTGTTTATTTGAGATTTTTCTTGTTTCTTGAGGTGAGATTGAATTGCTATAAACTTCCCTCTTAGAACTGCTTTTGCTGCATTCTATAGATTTTGGGTTGTTGTGTTTTATTTGTCATTTGTTTCTATGTATCTTGTTATTTCTTCTTGGATTTCTTTATGATATCTTGATTATTTAGTAGTACACTGTTTAGCCTCCATGTGTTTGTGTTTTTTACAGCTTTTTTCCTATAACTGATATCTAGTCTCATAGCACTGTGGTGGGAAAAGACACTTGATGTGATTTCAATTTTCTTAAATTTACCAAGGCTTGATTTGTGACCCAAGATATGATATATCCTGAAGAATGTTCCATGAGCAATTGAGAAGTGTATTTTGTTGTTTTTGGATGTAATATCTTGTTTCAGGTGTCATCTAAAGCTTGTGTTTCCTTATTTATTTTCTTTTTGGATGATCTGTCCATTGGTGAAAGTGGGGTGTTAAATTCCCCTACTATGATTGTGTTACTGTTGATTTCCCCTTTTATGGCTGTTAGCATTTGCCTTATGTATTGAGGTGCTCCTATGTTGGGTGCATAAGTATTTACAATTGTTATATGTTCTTCTTGGATTGATCCCTTGATCATTATGTAGTGTCTTTCTTTGTCTTTTGTAATAGTCTTATTTTAAAGTTTAATTTGTCTGATATGAGAATTGCTACTCCAGCTTTCTTTTGATTTCCATTTGCATGGAATATCTTTCTCCATCCCCTCACTTTCAGTCTGTATGTGTCCCTAGGTCTGAAGTGGGTCTCTTGTAGACAGCATATATACGGGTTTTGTTTTTGTATTCATTCAGCCAGTCTGTGTCTTTTGGTTGGATCATTTAATCCATTTACACTTAAGGTAATTATTGATATGTATGTTCCTATTACCATTTTCTTAATTGTTTTGTGTTTGTTTTTGTAGGTCTTTTCCTTGTCTTGTGTTTCCCACCTAGAGAATTTCCTTCAGCATTTGTTGTAGTGTTGGTTTCGTGGTGCTGAATTCTCTTAACTTTTGTTTGTCTGTAAAGGTTTTAATTTTTCTGTCAAATCTGAATGAGATGTTTGCTGGGTAAAGTAATCTTGGTTGTAGGTTTTTCCCCTTCATCACTTTAAATATGTCCTGCCACTCCCTTCTGGCTTGCAGAGTTTCTGCTGAAAGATCAGCTGTTAACCTTATGGGAATTCCCTTGTGTGTTATTTGTTGTTTTTCCCTTGATGTTTTAATATTTTTTCTGTGTATTTAATTTTTGATAGTTTGATTAATATGTGTCTTGGTGTGTTTCTCCTTGGATTTATCCTGTGTGGGACACTCTGTGCTTCTTGGACTTGATTATTTCCTCTCCCATATTAGGGAAGTTTTCAACTCTAATCTCTTCAAATCTTTTCTCCATCCCTTTCTTTTTCTCTTCTTCTCCTGGGACCCCTATAATTCGAATGTTGGTGTGTTTAATGTTGTCCCAGAGGTCTCTGAGTCTGTCCTCAATTCTTTTCATTCTTTTTTCTTTATTCTGCTCTGTGGTAGTTATTTCCACTGTTTTATCTTCCAGGTCACTTATCCATTCTTCTGCCTCAGTTATTCTGCTATTGATTCCTTCTAGAGAATTTTAAATTTCATTTATAGTGTTGTTCATCATTGTTTGTTAGCTCTTTAGTTCTTCTAGGTCCTTGTTAAACGTTTCTTGTATTTTCTCCATTCTATTTCCAAGATTTTGGATCATCTTTACTATCATTACTCTGAATTCTTTTTCAGGTAGACTGCCTATTTCCTCTTCATTTGTTTGGTCTGGTGGGTTTTTACCTTGCTCCTTCATCTGCTGTGTATTTCTCTGTCTTCTCATTTTGCTTAACTTACTGTGTTTGGGGTCTTCTTTTCGCAGGCTGCAGGTTCGTAGTTCCCGTTATTTTTGGTGTCTTCTCCCAGTGGGTAAGCTTGGTTCAGTGGGTTGTGTAATCTTCCTGATGGAGGGGACCAGTGCCTGTGTTCTGGTGGATGAGGCTCGATCTTGTCTTTCTGGTGGGCAGGACTGCATCCGATGGTGTGTTTTGGGATGTCTGTGAACTTATTATGATTTTAGGCAGCCTCTCTGCTAGTGGGTGGAGTTGTGATCCTGTCTTGCTAGTTGTTTGGCATAGGGTGTCCAGCTCTGTAGCTTGCTGGTTATTGAGTGGAGCTGGGTCTTAGCGTTGAGATGGAGATCTCTGGGAGAACTTTCGCCAGTTGATATTATGTGGAGCTGGGAGGTCTCTGGTGGACCAATGTCCTGAACTCGGCTCTCCCGCCTCAGAGGCTCAGGCCTGACACGAGGCCAGAGCACTAAGACCTTGTCAGCCACATGGCTCAGAAGAAAAGGGAGAAAAAAACAGAAAGAAAGAAAGAAAGGACAAATAAAATAAAATAAAGCTATTAAAAATATTATTAAAAACAAAAAAAATAAAATAGTAATTAAAAAAAAAAAGAAATAAAGAAGAGAGCAACCAAACCAAAACAAACAAACAAACAAATCCACTAGGGATAAAAAGTGCTAAAAACTATACTAAAAAAAAAAAAAGACAGACAGAACCCTAGGACAAATGACAAAAACAAGGCTATACAGACAAAATCACACAAAGAAGAATACACATACACACTCACAGAAAGAGAAAAAGGAAAGAAATATATATATGAAGAAAAAAAAAGGAAGAGAGCAACCAAATCAATAAACAAATCTACCAATGATAATAAGCTCTAAATACTAAACTAAGATAAACATAAAACCAGAAATAAATTAGATGCAGAAAGCAAATCCCAAGTCTACATTTGCTCCCATAGTCCATTGCCTCAATTTTGGGATGATTCATTGTCTATTCAGGTATTCCACAGATTCAGGGTACATCAAGTTGATTGTGGAGATTTAATCTGCTGCTCCTGAGGCTGCTGGGAAAATTTTCCCTTTCTCTTCTTTGTTCGCACAGCTCCTGTGGTTCAGCTTTGGATATGGCCCTGCTTCTGCGTGTAGGTCACCTGAGGGCATCTGTTCCCCGCACAGACAGGATGGGGTTAAAGTAGCAGCTGATTAGGGGGCTCTGGCTCACTGGGGCCAGGGATTGGGAGGGGTACAGCATGTGGGGAGAGCCTGTGGTGGCAGAGGCTGGTGTGACATTGCAACAGCCTGAGGCGCACCATGTGTTCTCCCCGGGAAGTTGTCCCTGGATCACGGGGCACTGGCAGTGGTGGGCTGCACAGGCTCCTGGGAGGGGAGGTGTGGATAGTGAGCTGTGCTTGCACACAGGCTTCTTGGTGGCTTCAGCAGCAGACTTAGGGTTTCATGCCCATCTCTGGTGTCTGCGCTGATAGCTGCAGCTCGCGTCTGTCTCTGGAGCTCATTTAGGCGATGCTTTGAATCCCCTCTCCTCGTGCACCCCAAAACAATGGTCTCCTGCCTCTTAGGCAGTTCCAGACTTTTCCCCAGACTCCCTCCGGGCTAGCTGTGGCGCACTAGCCCTCTTCAGGCTATGTGCACACAGCCAACCCCAGTCCTCTCCCTGGGATCTGACCTCCAAAGCACGAGCCTCAGCTCCCAGCCTCGGCCCGCCCTGGCGGGTGAGCAGACAAGCCTCTCAGGCTGGTGAGTGCTGGTCGGCAATGATCCTCTGTGCAGGAATCTCTCCACTTTGTCCTCTGCATCCCGTTGCTGTGCTCTCGTTCGTGGCTCCAAAGCTTCCCCCCCCACCGCCGCCACCCCTGTCTCCACCAGTGAAGGGGCTTCCTAGTGTGTGGAAACTTTTCCTCCTTCACAGCTCCCTCCCAGAGGTGCAGGTCCCATCCCTAGTCTTTTGTCTCTGTTTTTTCTTTTTTCTTTTGCCTTACCCAGGTACGTGGGGAGTTTCTTGTCTTTTGGGAGGTCTGACGTCTTCTGCCAGTGTTCAGTAGGTGTTCTGTAGGAGTTGTTCCACATATAGATGTATTTCTGATGTATTTGTGGGGAGGAAGGTGATCTCCACATCTTACTCCTCTGCCATCTTGAAAGTCCCCCTCGTATGCTTTTTTTGATTTAATCTTATTTAACTTATGACTTGAAACAACTTTGTAAATTAGATAGCTTTATTGTATGTATGAAGGAAGGAAGGAAGGAAGGATGGAAGGAAGGAAGGAAGGAAGGAAGGGCAAACAGAGGGAGGGAGGGAGGGAGAGAAGAAAATCTCAAGATTGCAGCCCCAGTTTTCTGGCTGGATGGGAAGAAATTGTGGTGGACAATAAACCCAACCTGTCCAGATTAGCTCAGGTCAAATGAACCGTTACTGAGCTTCAGGCTTGTATAAGAAATCTATTTCTTCCACTGCCAACTCCATAACGAGATATACGAAGATTTTTTTTAAGCATCTGAATTCAATTTGGCAGTTTTTAAACTCTGCATATTCTATGTCTCCAAGCAGTCTATCCCTGATATATATATATATATATATATATATATATATATATATATATATATATATACATTTTTTTTTCCCCTGAAGGTAAAATTTCCAGGACTGACAACGTTGCTGCTAAAACGTTTCTTGAGACAGTTCATTTAAGAAGATTGTTTCCCGTGGGACACACCTCTTGGAGTTAGTTGAGTGTGTTAAAGAGATTTATTTCTAGACAAATTGGCTTATAAATATGAACCAGTCTGTGAGAGGGAGTCCATAGGGCAAGTCTTGAGGGAACTATTCTTTCTACTTTAGGGACTGGTTTTATGAAAGACCTAATAGGTAGCTCCTTTTCCTACTACCAGCCTTGTGTATTTTAGCTCACACAGAATATAACCATTCCTCTCAATGTACTTAAGACAGCCGTCCCCAAAGGTCTGTAAACTCGTAATTGGACAGTTGAGATTAGGAGGTTAAGAAAACTGACACAGAGAGAAGGCTTATACATCTGTAAGCAACTTTTTATTGGCTGAGGATTTCTTAAAACACTATTTTAATTGTCTCTTGAGAGAAGCTTCCCTTGTCCCATCGTCCACCAAGAGAAAACTGACAAGATGGAGGTGGCAAGCCTGTCCCACGTTCAGAAAGCGTCGGCTTCAGCCTTCAAATCTTCATTATAGAAGGACTTCTTGGAAGTGAATGGAGAAGATAAAGTTGTACTCAGGTTAACATTTAAGAAAAAATACAAAAAGCCACTGAAGGACTTTAATTTAGATCCTAATTCAAGCCTCTTGTTTCAAGTGCCTCATTTAAAGTGTCCTCGAACATTGCAAGTTTCTCTTTATTTCTGGAAATTTTACTTACTGTTAGCTTCTGACTGCTGTTTATACAAAAAACCCTTAGAAAATCCCCAAAGGCTATGTCCTTCTGGGGGAGGCAGGCAGGGAATTTGTTCTGTGGTGTTAATGAGAGACAGAACCATAGATGGTTCTGGAAGCAGGGAAGCAGGATGCCAGTGTCTAGGGCTGAGGCTGAGTTGGCTCACGACCAACAGGTTTGCTTCTAGGAGTCTATAGCGAAGAATGCTCCAGCCCACCACTGTTTCCTACTCTCCCCACCTCGAAGCTTTGGATCTGAAACTCTTTACAGATGGGATGAACCTCAGACTCACCCAGCAGCTGCTGTCAGGGCAAAGGCTGGGGTTAGAGCAACCTGAGATGCCTATTAAGTTGATAGAACCTTCCAAAAGGGTTCAAGGTCTCTAGAGCAGTGATACATTGCTCCTGGATTTTGTACAGAATTTGAACAAGTGGGTGTCATTCTCAAGGGCTGTCAGGAACCCCAGAGGGAAGAGGCACGGCTGTGAGGTCCAGCCCAGGTCCTTCTGCCCAGACATCTTTCCCAGTGTGCCCAGTGGAAGCGCACCCTTTGCTGCTGGAGTCCTTTGCAGCATCTTCCTTTCTGCAACACTCCTGCTTGTCTGATTTGCATTCCAGAAGGCTCTAGAATCCATCCTTGGAGCAAAGACACCATGAGGAATTTGGGGGAGTTCTGGAGGGCCATAGAGAGATGGAGTAGCACACCTGTAGGGGTTGATGGCAGTGAGGCCCAACTTGTGGGGCTACTTCCAACTAGAAGGAAATGCACTGTTGTCCTTCCTCTGTGCTGGCCGGGGACATGGCAAGGGCAGGTGCAGAGAGGAGGATGAGAATCACAGAATCTTAGAAGCAGAAGCAGATATATCTTCTCATCTGTTTGTTGGTAAGGACTTAGAATATTTTCCATTTTGGGTCCCAATACAAGTGCTTTGGAATCCGCCAGGCCTGAGCTGGAATGCCAGATCCTCCACTCACCTCCATGAATCCCCATTTCCTTCTCTTTCCTTATCCCACCTTGCTGACTTAACATTTATGAATAGCTATTCAAGGTCAAGCACTGTTAGAAGCTCTTTACATGCATTAACTCATCTAATCTTTATAGCTACCCTATGATGTAGACTAGAGTCTGTGAGCTCCCATCCAACAGATAAAGACCCTGAGGCACAGAAAGGCTGAGTAACTTACCCTAAGTCACACAGCCAACAGACAATTGAGCAGGGATTTGAATCCAAGTAGTCCAGCTCCAGCGTTCATGCTCTGGACACCACTTTACCTTGCTTCTGCAGGGTTAAATGAGAGAGCAAAGCCATAGATATTCCATGAGTAATAATTATTACCACTCCCAGTCATCAGCAAAGTAAATGAGCCATTACCCGTTGAGCACTGTTTTTTTAAAGCTAGAAATCCAAGTAAGCACGTTAGCATCTAGCCCAGTAGACTTTAAACTTTTTGATCATACACCCCAAGTTGTAAAATATTATTGAACATGGGAGCATGCATCCCATAAATATACAGATACTTATTTGTGTATAAATTAGATAAATGTCATATTATATATATGTCCATTATAAAACACATGGAAATCAGAAATTAAAAAGAAGAATTGGTAAATAGAAGTTTGAATAATTATCCATGTTCATCAGGAGATTATCTTGCTCACTCTACTTTGAAGACCACTGAGAAGCTCACATTTTCCATGTGGCCCACAAAGACTGAAGAGGGAGCCCAGACCATCAGAATACCCTACCTCACCACACTGGCTCACTCCTGATCCTTTCACTTCGGGTTCTAAACCCAATTGTCTCCTTGTGGGGCACCAGGGCCAGTCATGGGCAAATCTGTGAGCTCAGCAAAGTAGTGTCTTCAGCCTCTCTTGTTTCTGTGTCCTCTTCCCCTCATCAGCACCCTGCTCCTGGGCCCTCTCAGTACCTGGTGGTGACTCACTCTTCCTACTTGAACAAAAATATCTAATTTCCATCAACCTACCTGAACTTGTCTCACACAGGGTTATTTGCATTTCAAGCCTTATCTCTGATTAAATTCAAAAGCTCATTTTCCTCAACAGCCAAATGGGGATGTTAATTCCTCATGTATACAGTGCTGTGAAGTTTAAATGAAGAATCACTGATGACCATGCCAGCACAGAACCTAGAGAGAGCTGGGCACTCCATAGGGCCCCATGCATGGCCATGGAGTCTGAATCTAGAAGGGAAGACTCTTTTCTTCCTTACAGGGAAGTAAATGAAAAGAGATATTACCCTAAAATGACACTATATCCTGCTAAACCCTATCCAAGCCAAATGGCACTAGGCTGGCTGCTAACTTCTGGGGCCTTCTACCCACCAAGAGACTCTGGGTGAGTGGTACCAAGATGGGATGCTGCCTTTGGCTTCCTCACTTGGGATGGGGTCGTGACAGTGACTCCCTGTAGCTTAGTCTCCCCAACCCCACAGCATACGCAGACCTTAGTTCCCCTCCTCCCCAAAGCCCCTTTCTGCTCCTAGACCTCCCTGACCACTCATGAGAGAGGCACTGGGCTGAGGCCAGAGAAGGAAGGGGGTGGTGAAGCTTGCCCCACAGGGCTGAAGGGCAGCTGTTTATATTATAATTAAGGTTTTACAGCATAAGCTGAAATGTAGCTTGACTATTCCAACAAGGCCCTGGAAGTAATTACCACTGCTAGAGGCGTTCTCCACTGCCAATTATTTCCCTCCTTAATTGAATAACTCAGGCCACATTGTAGAGGGACAGGGAAAGGCAGAGGTTGCTTCCAAATATGGCTGTTCCTTCAGAGGTCTCAGAACAGCTCAAAGCTTAACACACCTTTCTCCTAACATCCTTTCCTGGGAGTGTGGTATACAACATGGGTCCTGGAGTTCTACTACTTGTTGGCTTGGACAGATTACTTAAACTCCCTAAGTCTGTTCCCTCATCCATAAAATGGGTCTAATTGAAGTGGAAACTTCATAGCACTCTTGTGAGGATTAAATAAGTGATAATTATCCTGGTACACAGAGAACATTGAATAATTCTGGCTACTGGAAATGGTGCCAACAGAGGGTGTGGCCATGGAGGGGGAGGTGTTTTGTCTTCTCTGACCAGAAGGGGGAAATTGAGGCAGAAAGCATACCTCAGTCCCATGTGAAAGAGCTTGGTAAGTGAGGCCCAGCACCAACAGAAAGTGTGCCTCCTTGACTTACAGGGAGTAAATTCCTGTGAGTTGTAGAGGAAATAGCCTCTCCTAAGGAGGTTAGATAGATCCCAAGATATCCAGTCCTTGGGAGGTTCCACCGGTTCCTCTGTCCTCTCCATAGCCAAACAAAGTGCCCAGCACTATGCATAGTACCCTGGTCACCTCCCCAGACTCTGGGCAAATCTGTGATTAATATCACATACATTTGTAGAGCACTTTCTTCTATTTAAATGTTATTCTACTTTCACATACATTATCTCCTTCGATCCTCACGATCACCTTGAAAAGAAAAGTATCATTCTTGGGTTACAGAATTGGAGGCCAAGAGAGATTAAATAAATAGCATAAGCTCAAGCAAGGACTAAAACACAGGTCTTCTACCTCCAACTTCTCCACTGCTCCATGGGGTGGGGAGGGCCAATTCTGCTCCTAGGGTTAACCACTCCCTTCCCAATGTGCAGCTCCTTGGCCATTGAGATCATAGAGTGTGTTTCAAATATCTCAAAAGTCAGAGATGATAGTGAGTCTCAAAGTTCAGTGCGTGTAGGAGTCTCTTGGGGAATGCGTTTACAAATACATTGTCCAAGGCCACCCTCCAAGGGATTCTAATAACCTGGGTCTAAGAGGGGCCCAGGAATCTGAAGTTTAACTAAGTCCCCGAATCTTTCTGATTTCAGTGGTTTAAGAGCCACGCTCTGAGAAACACTGGACTGAGGGAAATTAGTGGGGGCCTAAGAGGGGGCCTCTGAAGTACCACCTATTTGACCTCAGTTAGCTGACTTAAACTTTCTGAACGTTAGTTTCCTTAAATGCAAATGAAGATAATAATATTTACCTTTGGGGATTTTGTGAGAATTAAATGAGGTAACACATCTAAGGTGCTGAGCACGATGCCCAGCACATATAAAGTACTCAGCTATGTTAGTAATTATTAATATTACTGCTGCTGTTGTCATTAACACTGAAATATAGCCAAGTCTGGTGTTACTCAAGGGATAAGTTACTATAGCTTAAAACCTTATCATTTGGAGTCACTAATTCTATAGCCAATTGGGATATAGAAGAGACATAAATAGGATTTGATAAACTTAAATCATTTTAAAATGAGTGACTCATTTATACTCATTTAGCTGCTTTGGGGTGGGGGGCAGGTAGATTAGCAACTATTTGGACAAACAAGAGTTTGTTCCCTAATTGGCAGATGCTGATGAACAGTAGGAATAGGAGGCAATTTGTGGATAAGCCAAGAAGGGCTTCTTGAGAACTGGATTTAAATCGATGTGCTTGGCGCATTCAGTCAACAGCAGAGAGCACTGATGTAGGCAAGAACGTTGGGACCCATCCCTAGTCATGCCAGATTCCTCCTAATTATCCCCAATTCTCCTGGCACCTTAGCAAGTGCATCTGGGGACCTCAGGTGTCTTCAAACGGGTCTGATGTTGGAGCAGAGGAGGACTCTGCCTTCCTCCCGGAAAAAGCTTATTCTGAGGCTGCCCTAGGACTGCTCTCCCCTGGAGGAAAGAAGAAGAAATAGCAGAAGAAAGTAAAATAAATGGAGCTAAGAGATGGCCTACAGACAGTCTGCAGTGCGAACTCTGTCTGTCTCTTCCAATCTGTCTTGCTCCCCTTAGGCGTGAAGTGGCTTTGTCAGCAAGGACTACAAGACTCCCTCACCAGGGGCCGGGTGCCTGAACTTCGTCAGAGAGCCTCCTAGAAATCTATCATTTTATCTGGGCCCCCTCCCTCCCATACTTTATTGTGGCCAACACATGAAACCAAATTTCTGATTAGAGAAGGCCCAGAGACTTACTCCAGTGGATTTTGGCATCTTGGGGAATTTGTCCCAAGTGAGGAACCTTAGCATTTGCACGACCCAGTAGGATGGGGGCAGGTGTCCATCACAGGTGACTGAGAGGCATCAACCTCAGCCCTCCCTTTGGGAACCTGAATCCCCCAAGACATTTTTGGGTGAGAGCAAATTATTCTAGAGAGTTGCCTTATATTTAGGCTATGCAGGCAGCTAACTGCATAGTGGGAATTGAGAGCCCCTGGAAATCCTGCCCCCAAGAAACACTTCCCGCAAGGGCAAGTATTTCTGTCTCCTAATGGTCTTCTTCTGGCCAAACATAGTCAGTCTCTAACCTTCTTCTCAGATCCAAGCCCCTGAGATGACCCAGGAGCAGAAGGGGTCCTGTAGAGAGTAAACCCTACAGAAATAGGAGACTCAAGTCAGTCTCACTCTAAGTTTTTCTCTAGATTACTACCCCCTTTTTATCTTCCCTTCTTAGTCTGCTATCCTTTAAGACCTTCACTTGTCTCTACCACCTGATCCCTGTGGCTTTTTCATCTCTGAATCCTGTGTGATGCCAGCTCAGTGCTGGGCACACAGTGGGCTCACGGATGAATGAACAATGCAGAGGAGCTCGGGGGAACCATTCAGGGGGAGGGGAGCAGCACACCTATTCCTGGCCTCCTTTTCCCCCCGGAAGCCCAGAAGGAAACAGACCCTGCAAAGAAAAGTCTGTTAATGTTTTACCGAAAGTCGAGCTCCACAGTAACGTTCTTTGCTTGTGCTAACTGGTGGCAGTAAATGTGGTAAAAGCATATATTTGCCTGGAAATCTGTTGCCTTTTATATGAAAAGAGTCAAGACTGCCTCTATTTTTCAGTCCTTATTTTCTCTCCCTCTTCTGGTATCCATTTCTATAATCCACTTCTCTCACAGGTCCAAACAACTTAACCAACCACTGTTACCTTGATACCCTGCAGTACACCTTGTCCCTTGCCTGTTTCCTTCCCCATGACTCCTGCCCAAGCTAGCCCCTCCAGGGCAGCAGGTTAGTGAGGCCACGGTGCCTGAGCCACTCAGATATCTTTTTTTTTTTTTTTTTTTTTTTTTTTTTTTTTTTTTTTTTTATGATTCATGCCCTAGGAGGTGAAATTATCAAGAACAGGAAATGCACATGTAATACTGCTGGGGAAATATGGCTTCAGACATGACAGGGGTGGGCAGGGATGGAGGTTACCTGCTTCATGCAAAGCAAGGAGCTGGGGAGAGGCTGCCCTAAGTGGGGAATTTTATTTGCTTTAATATTATCATTCCAGGAATATAAGATAATACTTCTCTTAATTGCCCTCAAGAAGGAACCTCTTCATGAGAGGTTTGTCATGCTCTTGATGAGTTGCCATCCTCCAAAATGAAAATATCAAGGTTACATTCAGGCACTAAAAAACTGCTGGGTGTAGCAGGAAGTGCCCCTGTTGGTCTGAGAGTTCCTCATGGTCAGGAACTTTCACTGGGTGACCCTGGGGCCAATGTCTCACAATCCCCTGTGTGCCTTCCTCTGACTACTCAGCAACATTTTACACTCTACACTCCATCTTTCCCTCTCAAAGTGCTTTCTTTATTTGGTTCCCAGAGACTCCTGGTTTTCTCCCTACATCCCAGGACACTCCTTTGCTGGGTCTTTCTCCTCTTCCTAACTCCTAGTATTTGGAGTAACTCGGGCTCAGTCCTTGGACTTTTTCTCTTTTATTCTACTTTCCCTTGTCATCTCTCTCACTCATGGAGTTAAATACCAGGTTGAATCATAAGAAACATCTGATATTCAATCTTCTTCACCTACGAAAATGGAAGTGTCACTGGTCCCACCTAACGCTAAGTCTATGATAGCTGCCAAGTCCATATCTGTATCTCCAACCCCTGACCTCCCCTTGAGCTCCAGACTCACTTATCCAACTGCTTACTTGACGCCTCTTCTTAAATGTCTAATAGGCATCTCCACACTAACCAAAGCAGTTCAGAGCAGGAATCTAGGCTTCCCTGCCATATTTGGTCCTCTCCCAGTTTTCCCCATCTCAGCTAAGGACAAGTCACTCTTCCAATTGCTCAGATCAAAAACCTAGCAGGCATCCTCCCTTCCTCTCTTTCTCTCACATGCTCCAGAATTAAATTCTACTAGCTCTAACCTCACTTCTCACATCTCCACTCCTATCATCCTGGAGTTGTTGCCTGGATTTGTGTAACAGCATCCTAACTGGTTTCTGCTTTGACTCTTGGACCCCCTATAATCTATTCTGTGCTCGGCAGTCATCACCATGATCTTCCCAAAGCATAAGTCATATCATGCAATTCTCCCCACCTTCCCCACCCCAAATCCTCCAATATCTTCCCATCACACTCAGAACAAAATCTAAACTCCTTACCCTGTCTATTTTCCATCCCCTGCCTGTCTCTCTAACCTCCATCTCCTTTGCCTTCTTCACTCAGCTGTCAATCAAAGCCTTTGTACCTCCTATTCCATCTGCCTCTAACACCCTCACTCCACTCATTCAAAGCTGTATTCAGACATCACTTCCTCTGGAAAGGCTTTCCCAGGTCATCCCATCCTCAGGTAATACTTATCCCTTGACGCTGCTTTATGTCATATATTTACCACCATAATTATGTGTTTATGTGTCTATCTCCCAACTAGAATCTGTATTCTCTGAAGGCAAGGATTTTTGTTGGCTTGGTCAGTGCACTATCCTAGTTTCTGGCATACAGTAGACACTCAAGTATTTGTTAAATGGATGAATGAATTGGTGAATGAACGTGTAAGGCCCCCAGCTCTCTAACTTATGAGAGCTCAAGATATGTTTGATAACTGGCAACCTGGGCCAACAGTTGAATAATGATGTGGGATTAACCAAAACACAAAGATTTGGCTCTTCCTGCAGGGACTGTGACATCTTTGGTGCTGGCCATCACAACCATACACAAGTCACAACCACGTCACACATCGTACCATACACAACATCACAACCAACCACACCCACACACAAATCACACACCAATAATGATAAAAACAATCAGACTTTTATCAAGATCTTATATGTCCCAAGAACTATTCTAAACTGTTTACATACCTTATCTCGTTTAGATGACTTAACAGCCCTATAAATCAAGTACAAATCTGATCCCCAATTCAGATGAACAAACCGAGGTAAAAAAGAGATTAAGTAACTTTTCAAAGTTCACACAGCCAGTAAGAGAAAAGGCCAAATGTCTCTGAGATTTTTAGTTCTGGAAAAGGTCTCTTATGAGTACTACCCACAGAAAATCTCACTCTCTCCCCTCACAGCTGTCTAGATGTAGTTCAGATTATTCAAAGCGCCAAAGAATCCCATAAAGCCAAGGGCAACAAACCGTAAGAACAACCAGTGAGAAAGACTAGATCCTGTGCTTCCTGAGGGTATGTGATTCCACCAAAAATGTAAGCGAGTCAGTGACACGATGAGAATCCGTTCCCTCAGGTTCCTGTGAGGGCACCCTGCATCCCTCTCTGCTGACCCTCATCCCCAGCCCAGTTGAAGGACATGTGTTTACCTCACACCCTCAAGCGAACAACCAGAATCCATGTAGCAATTAATTCACCCCCAGCCTCATGCGTCAGCTCAGCTCCATCTGGTAAACTGGAGTCCTGAGGCCTCAGGTTCTCAACCCCCTCACCTGACAGGTAGCACCTAAAGAAGAAGCCCTTCTGAAAACATCACAGCGTCTGCACTGCCAAGAAATGGGGCACCCCCAGGCCTGTGTGCTGACGCTCACCTCCTGCCTTCCTGCCAGTGGTACGGATGGGCTGCTTGGAGACCCGCTGCTTCTCTCTGAGGAACAACTGACATGAGGCAGCAGGCCCCTGTCTGCTCCCCTGCAGGGCCAGACCAGACAAAAAGGATAGGGACGAGGGAGGGCTGTCTCTTCAAGTAAGAGAGCAAGTGAAGAGATAAATGGAACTGATTTCAAAAGGAGTTGTAGGCCATCTGGGGAAGCAAGACTCCTGGGTTACAGTTAAACCTCTGAAGCATCAGTAATAAGTTTCACGTCCATGTCACCCTTCTCTTGGATTCACCAAAGGCTCTCAGGGGGGACCCTGGGGTCTCCTTCTCACAGCTAGATAGGATTCACCTTTCACAGCACTAGAAACAAAGACTGCCAGTATCAATATTATGTGCCAAAGCTACTGGACTGGATGTGGACACAGAAAGATTTGAAGGCAGACTCGCAGTGCAGGTCTCCCAGAGAACGTGTGGATAAATAGACGACATGAGGGAGAGAAAACATTAGCTTAAGAAATCGCAAGCCTCTACCCCACTGAGCTCCCCAGGCTGGATGGAAACATTAGCTTAAGAAATCGCAAGCCTCTGCCCACTGAGCTCCCCACTGAGCCAGGGCTGAGATGCTCTTGTCTCTGCCTTGTGAGGTAGTCAGTACCAGCCCCAGCCTATTTTCACTGGATTGTCCAGGTTGGAGTAAGTTGTCTGTACCCCAGACTCTGCCCCATCACTCTGTCCAATGACCCAGGACATTGGCGAACCCCTTGCTAAGCACCAAGGGACTGTATACCTTTCAGAAATCTCCTCAACTGCAAAATGAGGCACGGAGAAAATGATTTCTGAGATCCGATGCAGCGCCAATATTCTGGAATTTAATAAGAGCCTATAGTGGAATATTATCAGGAAAAATCCTTTGCTCTTCATGGAACGGTTGCCAGCAATCTCAACAAGAATCAGCAGTAGTGTCCCCTACATAACCTGGCTCTTACATTTTAATCAAAGCTCGTGAACTGAAAAACTCATCAAAATATGTGATGGGGGAAGGGGTTGATTGTATGGTAACTTCATTGTTATCCAGGTATGTTCACCATCTCTCATGAGGTATGTGATCACCTTATTGGTCATATTTAAAATTACTTATTGACCAATAACTAATACCCAGGACTATGATGGGCTCTTTGGGGAAGGCAGAAAACTAATAATAATATAATAATAATATATAATAATATATTATGTCTCCATCTTTAGGAGAAAGAAAATTAAAAATCTATTTTTAAGAACTAGAAATTAATACAAATTAATTAAACAAGAAATTGAGAATCACACTATAATTTTTAAACCTTAAGATCTGACTACTGTTCAGTTTAAAGTTGACCAGCTATAGAAGTCCAGCTAATGCTAAACCTCTGAAGCACAAATAAAAATTACATCCCTAAAGACGAGTAATCACTGGTTCCATGTAAATGTGCATAAAATATTTACCTTAGCCCAGTTATTAAATTCTCTTTAGGCAAAATCTGACCTTTCTTTTTTTAATTTTTATTTCTTTAATTTTTATTTTATATTGGAGTATAGTTGATTTACAATGTTGTAGTAGTTTCAGGTGTATAGCAAAGTGATTCAGTTATATGTATACACATATCCTTTTTTGGATTCTTTTCCCATTTAGGTTATTACAGAATATTGAGTAGAGTTCCCTGTGCTATACAGTAAGTCCTTGTTGATTATCTATTTTACACGTAGTAGTGTATATGTGTTAATCCCAAGCTCCTAATTTATCCCTCCTCCAGAAAACCTTTCCCCTTTGGTAACCGTAAGTTTGTTTTCTAAGTCTGTGAGTCTGTTTCTGTTTTGTAAATAAGTTCATTTGTATCATTTTTTTTTTAGATTCCACATATAAGTGATATCATATGATACTTGTCTTTCTCTGTCTGACTTACTTCACTCAGTATGATAATCTCTAGGAAAATCTAACCTTTCTTGATAAGGTAATGCTAAGGTTGGTCATTTTAGTATCAACACATAGACTTTATTTTTATTTATTTATTTTTGTGTGTGAGTATATTTTTATTTCTTTTGGGAAGAATTTGGGGGGATGAAAATAACATATGTTATTTTTATTTGTTTCTCAGACTGTGAGGTTAAATAACTTTTCATATGTTTCTTGGTCATTTATATGTGACTCTGAGGTTGTCACCTTTCCAGGACTTGCGGTGACTGAGGGCCTTTTGCATGTGTGTCACTGGATGTATGTGGGCAAAGCAGTGTAAGTGTCAGGGCAGGGGGCTGGGGACCACTTTTCTTGGACCCTCACATGCTGTTAAAAGCCTACAACTGAAGCCTGCTGAAGCTTGACAACTAAGGCTCTGGGTAAAAGTGATTCAGACCAAGAAAGGCCACCAGGCTCCGATTACGGAAGAGAGTCTTATGCTGAAAGGATGGGGTCTCTGGGCAGAACAGGGCTTTCCCATAACAACCTTGACCTCCAACTCATGGTTGTGACCTCGTGCCAGGGAAGAACCTCCCTGCTGGGGACTCCATCTTCTCTATGAGGTTATAAGTCCATCACAACGAGTGTGAAATGAAGATCACTATTCCTAGAGGGAAGAACTAAATAGCCTGGCCTTCCGCCTTCTAGAACTGTGATTCTCCAACTTCAGCTATGATAAGAATCACCTGAGCAGCTTTTTTTTTTTTTTTTAAATGGAGTTTCCCATGGTCTATCCCTTTGGGGTTCTGGGTACATGGGTCTGGGGTAGAGCCCAGGAATCTGACGTTTTAACAAGCCCTTCAAGAATTCTGATGTAGGTGGTTCATTCTTTGGGAAACATCATCTACAAAATGGTGGGAATGTTCCCAGAGAAGGGTTAGCGATCACTCCCAACCATGCTTCCTTCACCTTAAGAGCAGAGTGAGCGGTGGTGCCACTCCTAGGAGAGTTTAAGCAAGTCAGATAACACACCGAAAGGAGGAGGAAATGCTGTCCCGAGACTCGCAAGTGGATGGTAAATGCCAAGGCCCATTTTTTTTTTTTTTTGTCTTTTTTACTTTGGCTAATAATATTAACCAATATTTTTCTTTTTCCTGGAGAATGTCATGCCCCACAGCATGACTTGCCATCCACAAAATGATGAGGCTTTCTCAGGTAAACTTTTCTCATGTAAATGGCTTTCAGGACCCATCTTTCTCCCTCTACCTGCTGGTTCCTCTAAATACCATTTAGCTTCTAAGGCTCTAATTTCGAGGAAATTCCTTTTTCTCAGAATGAATGAGAGTCATCAAATGCTGTTGCTGAAACAGAACTTTGGGAGAAGTCCGTCCAGCACTATCACTCTATAGGCAGCGAAATGATGCCCAAGGGGGCCAGTTGGCTGACCAGTGACACAGACTGAGGCCACTCTTACAGGCATGGGTGTGGCCACGTGAGCAGACCGCACAGACGCACAGTTCACAGAGCCCCCAGGAGGTCCCTTCTCCCTGCGGTGCCACATCACACAAGTAAGCTGACCCTGCAAGCATGTCTAGACTATCTTCACTGGATTTCCCATTAAAGAGATGCTGAAACAATTTTTTTTTTAAATCTCCAGAAATAAATGGATATATCATATAGCAAAAATACAGCAAAGAGGCTGGAAAAATCCACTGTGCACATGTTTTAAAAAGTTATAAATAAACAGGAGAGTCAGAAACCAGATTAAACTTCCAAGTTGAAAACGGGAAGTGGAAGATGAAAGACCAGACCTACTCCTGACTCGTGCTCTGGCTCAATGGTAGAATCCTCTCCTGGCTACACAGCCCAGTAGACTTTGATAGAATTGTCGACCTTCAGGACTCGAAAAGATTGCAGAGGTCAGAGATTGTCTAGCCCAACTTCTCACTTTGGGGATGAGGAAACTGAGGCTAAGAGAAATAAGGATGCTTGCCCGAGGTCACACAGCTCAGGTGTGTTAATCAACCAGGGCTATTCTTCCAGACAGTGAAGGAACCACAGTGGATGGGTTATTTGGTCTCAGGCAAAGAAAACTTATTACGTAATAGTTTGATGTCTTTTCTGTATGGTATAAAAATCTTAAATGGACCACCTAGTAGGGAAATGTAATCACAGTTTTTAATTAACATAAAGTCTCTGCAACATTTTTTTTTTGTTATATTACTTCTATACAGTGCAAATCAATTAGGCGAAATGGGCTAGTGGATGCAGAGAGTGGCGGTCAGTCCCTGGACGGATAATTGCTCTGTGGCTGAGATTAACACCTTCTCATGCTATTAGGACCGCTGATGAATCTTGTAGTCCTGATGAAGCCTACAATTTAGGGACTATCCATTCCAGCTGTCTCCATTTCTGCAGCCTCCTACATGCAAACAATTGTGAGCTAAGTGCTGCATTTAATTAAAGGCCCTTCCCATGTCATGGGTATAGTCACAGGAAAGACAAGAGACCTCATTTATTTAAAACATACACACACACACACACACACACATCTTACTGGTGATTAGTTAGCTTTAAAACAATCAGGATTAAAGTAGTCAGGGAGACCACCAAAGAAGGATAAGATATTGATGACTTTTGAATTGGAAATTGCAATGTGCACATCATCTCTCCTAGGAGTTAGTATCGAGTCACAGATGAGAAATACGACCCTGGGTTTCTTCTCACTTTAAAGGGTCATTTCATCAAAGATTGGCATTCTCTGCCTCTTCCCAAAAGTCTGACCAAGCCTCTCACCCGAATTGTTTTTAACTACTAGATTCTGATGTGAGAGGCCTGAATCTGGTGATGGATGGGACAGGTTGAGTAAAGCATGGCCATAGGCATTCAGGTTGCTTATAATATCAAAAAGAGAAATTCATCTACAATGTAGCTTTGCTTCCAGTTTAACAAAGGGAAGCTTTTCCTGGGACAATTCTTACTGGAATAGGAGACAACCAAAAAAAAAAAAAAAAAAATCAAACAGGCAACAAATAATTTTACCATTACCAGGTAATATGTGTTAATTGCTTAGTTTATATACTCAGAGTGACATACCATTAGAGACTGTGTATGCATTGTAACCAGAGCATTAATAAATTTAAAATGTGCCTGTTAGGATGACAGCTCTGGAGGTGCAAAGGAATAACAGTTATCACTTGGCAGAAGCTGCTCTCACCCCATCTGCTGAGACTTTGCATACATTTTCAGCTTCCTGAGCAATGATTAGGCCTGTCAGAACCTCTTTAACCTTCTAACTGCTGGTCCCCACTGGCCGTAATTAGAGACTAATGAATTCAGAAGATGCAGGCCGTGAGGAAAACTGCCTTGACAGTTTGTGTACAAATTAAGCCCCAATTACTTCATGCATCTTTTGCATCGCTGATACAAGTCTCTGTTATTATTTTTGAATATGGTCATTTTAGCAGAAACGAAGAACTTGGCTAATGTATTTTGTCATTTTTATGGCTCGTCATAAAGAAAAAACATACTGGGCGGGTCATGAATATGTGAAATAAACTACAGCGGATTATAAAAAGAAATTAATTTTCCTCTTGGGAATACCCTGCCACCTTTTCATCCCCCCTGGTGGATATGCTTATTAATATGGTTATTGTTATTCAGATAATATCTGCCATCGAAGGAGGTTGACTAACTAGCAGGTTGTCTGGTTTAGGTTTAGACCCTAAGTAAGGAGCATTTGGAAGTGAGATGTCCCTCATCTTTCCTCCTGGCTATAAAGATCGCTTGGAGCACACTGGCAGGAAACTCTTTGTTGTCTGCCTTTACCTGCCCCTCCACTATCTGTGGCCATGGAAAAAGTTTGTAACTCCAAAAGTTATGACTTTAAACCAGTACGAAGGTTCAATGTCACATTCCCTTAAAAACTCTTAAAATGTTATTTAATCTTGTCTCAGTCCCCACTGGTCAACCCAACCAGATAGTCAATCTCAATCATTTGGGGGACCCTTTCCCCTACTCTATGAGGTCACACAAGAATCCTGGCTTATATGGTTCTAGAATGGCAGAGGAGTAGGTGGGCATTTCTGCATGATGGTCATCACCTTTATGGCCCTTCCTTTAGCTAGAAGAGACTGCTGCTGAGATCTGGTCCTGCCATCTGTCTGTGGTCCCTGCTGCTCTGGGCAGCTTGGAGACCCCTATGCCAGAGGTCCCTCCCCACTGAGAACCAGTGTCCTGCAACCATCCTCCACTGAAGTTCCTGCATGCTGAGGGACACCTGTCTCTGTTCCCTGTTCCTGTCCTGCATCAGCCTCAGAGAATGTTTAAACTCTCCGTTCTGTCTGGCCACCTTTACCTCACCAGCTCAAAGCACTTCCCTCCATTCCCTCCCGTGGTAGGTAGAATAAGGCTGCCCCACGCCCAAGTCTACATCCTAATCCCTAGAACCTGAGAATATATTATCTACCTTACATGGTAAAAGGGAATTTGCAGATGTGATAAGTTAAGGATCTTGAGATGAGGAGATTAGCTGGGTGGGCCCAATTTAATCGCAAGAGTCCTTATAAGAGGGAGGCAGGAGGATTAGAATCAGGGGGAGGAGATGTGAAGACGGAAGCAAGGGGTTGGAGTGATGCAAGGAGGGGGCCGCAAGCTAAGGAATGCAGGAGGCCTCTAGAAGCTAAAAAAGGTCAGGCAACTAACCCTCCCTTAAGTCTCCAGAAGGAACCAGCCCTGCTAACTCTTTGATTGTAGATTTTGGACCTCCAAAATGGTAAGAGAATAAACGTGTGTTGTTTTAAGCCGCTAAATTTGTGCTAATTTGTTACAGCAGCAATAGGAAACAAATACACCTTCTTCTATGGAAACATAAAGATTTGGGTTTGAGTTCCAACAATTATTATTCCAATAAAAATAATTATCCCAATAATTTACCTTGTCTTATATTCTCTGTCTTCTCTAAGATTGAAATCAAACTATCCTCATGAAGTTGTTATGAGAATTAAAGGAATTAAAGAAACTAATTTTATATGTGGAACATGGTAGATAACTCAATAAAAAGTTGACCAAGTGCATCTCAAAACTGAGTCTTTGTGTGAATATGAACCAAGGATGTCAGCCCCTTCCTGGTTTCCTCACAACTGGATCTATTGATGGTTTCCACATGTAGGTTCTAGCCTATTTGTTTCTGAAAGGCTGGGAACAATAGTCTCTTGTCCAGTAGACTTGTACCTGACCTACTCTCTCAGGATCTGGGTCCTGTGACCCAGACCCATCTATTTGGTCTCAGGTCTCCCCTCCAGGCCTCTTTATCAGCCAAAAATTATCTGGGCCCTGAATCTGCTGAGGAAGATTCCGATGCTTGAGTAGCTCTGAAGTTCTAGCTGAACGTCCCTACTGTGTTGGCTTCATCTTAGAATGGGTATCTGCCTAAGTAATTCAACCTTAAGAGGAAGAAGCCTTAATTCTGTTTGCTTGCTGTGCTGAGGACTCCTGTTCTAGGACCAGAAGCCAAACCCTCAACCCAGCTAAGGCATAAGACCCCACCTTATTCTTATCCATCTCTTTTCTGGACTTATATCCTTCCCCTCTACCTCCAGATTTAACCATATACATCAGCCACCCTTGGAAAGATTCCTGGGTGAAAACAAAAAGCCAGCTCTATTCATAGCATTTGACTCACATCTAAATGCCTTGCTATTATACTCCAAGCAACTGATCAGCTATCTTGGGGCCAACATTTTTCAGAATTAGGACTGAGGTTCTCTTACCCCATCAATGTTCCTGGACCACTGAATTATCCTCTCCATACCTACCTGGATAGTGGATTTCCCTCAGATCAGCAAGTTCTCATTCTGGATATTCCTCTCCTCATGTTCTATGTTGCCATCAGCATATTGTAATGGTGGCTTTGAGTTCTAATTATTAAAGAGAAAGGCTAAATAAAAACCTGGGCCATGGCCTTAACACTGACTCAGAAATTCACTTCACTAGAGAGATTTATTAAAAAGCAATACTTAGGGCAAGCATAATATTAATTTCTTTAACGCTATTCTATTTTATAATGGAAATGTGGCATGAATTGCCACGGCATATCGTCTCCTGACTCAAAGGGGTTCATGCTTGGTGGGATGCTTTCCATTATTCTCAGGGTGTGCAACAACAGATTAGGTTAACCATATGAAATTGCTGATATTCAACTGTTTTTGACTTACAGAAACAGCAGTTTCATATGGTTCAACTTAATATAATGTTGTTCACTGAAGAGTGGAACAGGACACTATTAGTTGAATATGTTAAAAATTTGCCAGTGAAACTAACCCTGTGGACGCTCCTCTTTTCCTGAAACATGGTAGCAGATCAGATTCAAAATTCCTATAGAGAATGTAAAAACTGAAATTGACAAAAGTTACATAATTAGTGTAATACTTTCAGACTTAGAGATCCTCTGTTTCTGGCTTTGCTGCCCATTAATACAAAACTTCTATTGCAGAATTGACTGCTGCTAGCTGTTGAAAGCCAATAAGAATCATAATCCTTCTCTACTTGGGTGTCATGCGACAGTGGCCCAGGTGTGTGTGGTGATAAATACACAGCTTCCACAGAGGATGTCTCATTCGCAAATTTCCCTTTAAGTCTATCTTCACTGATTTTGCACAAAAACTTCTCTAATCACCATTCAGAAGCTTTGCAAAAGACAGTCCATGAACAGCTTATACAGTTCAATTTTAAACTCTTTTTAGTGGTTTGGATAGTTTACAGATAAAAATGATAAGATCTGTATACACAAGTGCAGCTAAGCAATGTCCAAAACAGCGTGATCTTGGAAACACTTATAATACCCTCTCTTAGCAGCTGGAATTCCCATCATTTAGTACTCTCCTTAATTAAGGGTTGGAGGGCTTAATAAAATTTCAGGTACGCCATATAGAAGAGGTACCACACAAATTCTTAACCAGATATGTATTTGTACCTTAGTGTGAGTTGTTTAGTATATCAGCTATTTTGATAAATCTGGTATGAGAGTACACAACACAATTAGGGTTAAGTAGACAGTGAGTGGAATGATCTCTATCACAAGATAAGTTTAACTGACATGTCACCACGGAGGGCCTATGGTCATTGGGGTTAAGGGCAGCGGGTCAAAGAAGAATGGAGATTCCAGAAGAGTAGATATTCGATCAAGTTTTCCTGCATCACAGTTTTCATAAAGTTCTACTCTTTCTTATGGGGTGGGTTGCCTGCCCTATAAGAGCAGTATATTTCAGAGGAATGGATCTTCTGAGCCATCTTGACACAGTTGGCTGGTATAAAGTCAAGGCTCTATGATAAATACCTATTAAGAATTTATGGGGGACACTGGCACCACCACACAAAGGAAACACTTGAAAACCCCCAGCCTAGATAAGGATCAAGGGTCCCATGTTATTCTAATTTGCATTCGAGTCATTTTTCTAACGATACTTTTGGAGTTAGGTTTACAGAAGAATAGACTCAGACTAGTGGAAGAGTATGCCCAGAGACATGGCCTGCAGTGACAAGATACAGATGGCCACCAACTCAGGGCTTCTCATAGACCTTGCCTTCCTGTGAACTCTGAACTTGGCCACTGCTTGATAGAATGGTAATGGAAGTGTTAGAGTTGGTGGAGGGGTGGGGAATAGCTCCCCAGCCTTCTCCAGACAAGCTCTAGGGAGGACTAAGAAGAAGAGGGAAGACTAAATGACACAGTCCACAGCTGTGTGTTAGATTCACAGAACGCAGAATGGAAAACTGTGGCCCAGAAAAGCTGGGTCATGACCACCTTTTTCCCCTCTGTGATGGAGACACGGCAGGTTACCACTGCCCCACTGCATACTTGGTACTTAACTGGCAACTTGAGACACTCATTATGTAATCACATCTTCATTGTGATGGTCTTGAACTTCAAGAAGTGATATTGTGAGCTGGGGTCAGAAGACTGCACCCCATTGATGCCCAGAGCACCAGGTTCTTATACAGTCTCCAGGAAGCCAGGTGTTATACCTTCATTCTCCCTCTAGGAAAAAGAATATCATTTCAGAAGATTTCTACTCAAATCTGGGATCATTAATTCATATGTTAGACTGACATTTAAGACTTCTGATAGACCTCAACCGCTGATGAGGTCCTGCGGTAATGGCTCCGCCATGCTGTCTGGAATCTGAAAGGGCTTCTCTTTGTGTCTATTTTATTGCCCATCCTCCAGCTCTTGGCTCTGAGATTTCCACACTCATCCAACATAGGATCTCTCTCTTTCAGAGGAGATTCTGTGGCCAGTAGAAATGTAAAAATTCACATGGAAGCTTGGTAAACAACCTAAGATGCAAGGAGAGATGCGCCTGGCCCCTCCACACCCTGGCACTACTCTGCACAGAAGCATCGTCCATTTCCAAGCTAACAAGACTCCTCAAGCACTGGAGTCAAGTGGGAGGAGGCAACACGCATGCAGGTGCTGAGCCACAGATTCCAATTCTATCCCAGCCACGGGAGGGACGAGCCAGGCGGCCTGCTCCTGACTGGGTTGGAAGCTTTTAATCTCATTCATGCAATATTCATTTTTAGAACATACCACAGGATTTTCCTCAGAAAGGCTCATTCATTCTCTGGGTCCACTTCTGAATTGTAGATCAAATTACCATGACTTCTTTTAGGGGGAGAACGTTAAGTTCACCCAGATGGGTTTAAATTCAAGTGTGATTGGTCGGTAATGGTTTACTATAAAAAAGCAAAGAATGTTCATCACAATACTGGACCAACCTGAGCCCCAGTGTCCCATAACTGCCCTCACAAGGGCATCCTTTCCACCGCTGTTCAAGTCTATTGCCTTGCCGTGTTGTTACAAGTTCCTTTATCTCACTAAAAGCATCCTCCTTCAAGGATGGAGACTGTTTATTCATCTGAGTATCTCTGCAGAGGTTCTGTGTTTACCTATAGCAAAGTCTTCAAAACACGTTGTAAAATCAAATTAATATATATTCTGAACAATGAACATATTCTTAATAGTTAAAATGTATCTTTAACATTTAAAATATATTCTCAGTAGTTAATTTCTAAGGTGCTCCCTTTCACATAGCCCTGCTTGTACACACACAAACACTAAAATGATTTCCTAAAACAGAGCAGGTAATTTTTATAGCATCACTGCCCTCAGAGTATAGAGTGTCTGAAGATAAGGACTGAGTGTTTTCTGTACTCTGTATTTGGAATAGTTCCTAGTTTATGGGACTATCCATTAATTCAACAAACATTTATCTAGTGCCTTTGTAGGGCTGGGGAAATATCAGTCACTAACAAAGTCTCTATTCTCATGGGGTTTGCATTTTAGTGTGTGGTGGGGAGATGGGGGAGTGGGAAATAGATAATAAAAAAGCAAATAAGAAAATGGCCGATATTATAAAGTCTTAAAAAAAGATAAAGGATAGTGACTAGATGTATGGAGAGTACCACTTTATATTAGGGTTCAGAACAGGCCTCTCAAAATCAAAATTAAATAAAACATTTGGTGTCCATACGACAAGAAGGAGCTAGCCACGTGATCAACGTCTAGAGCAGGAGCATCCCAGGATCACAGGAAGAGGCAACAGCCAATGTGTCAGAGGATGGACAGGCTTTGAGTTGAGGGCTTGAAGGAAGGCCAGTGTGGCTGAAGCATCATGAACGATGAGGAGAAGCTCAGGAGGCAAGTTTGGAGAAATGGGCAGGAGCCAAATCAGGGGGAGCACTGTGGGTCTTGAAACGTGTTTGGATTTTTGCAAAGGCAGTAGAAGCCATTAGAAGTCTTAGGGAGGGAAGTGATTTTTGTTTCTGTGATCTGATTTTTGTTTTTCAAGATCATCCCAATGGCTATGTGGAGAATGGTGGGTGGGTAAGAGGAGAAACAGAGTGGCTAGTTAGGGGGCTACTGCTGCAGGACCCCTGGGAGACAGCTCCACCCGGGGGGCAGCCGAGCAGTGGTAACAACTGCTCCAACATCCTCAAGAAATGCAGGAAAAGGCTTTCTGCACAGAGGAACAGCTTGAACAGAGGAAGGAACACATGGAAGACATCTGCAAGTTCTACGAGCCTGAGAGTTCAGTACGTCTGGAGAAAAAGCTGTCAAACAAACAAAACAAACAACTAGAACCAAAACATGCCAAACACATAGGTGTCAACAAGTTAAAAAAGAAAAGCTTTTTAAAAAGATAGCATAAACAGACCTAAGGGATCTAGAAAAAGACTAGAAATAAGTGTAGACACTCCCCACACACTTGGATTGGCAGATTCAAGTAAGATGTCGATTCTCCCCCAAATTATTTTATAAATGTAATGCAATCCCAATCAATCCAAATAGTGTTTCTGGATGAGTAACTCGGCAAAAATCTCCTCCAAGTCGTGTGGAAGAATATCTATGTGCAAATTTTGAAGATGTACACACCCACAGTTACATGTGCTAGCAGCCACGGTGTGTGCTAACAGGGACAAAGGAGCCCAGAGACTCTACATCCCCCCCTTTCTCCACCTCCCCTTCTCCTTCCAATCGAGGTTGTAAGAAAAGAGCGACTGTCCTTTCACACTTAGCCCTGCAGCAATATTTTGAAACTTTTTTGACCATGACCCATGTAAAGAAATATGATTTATATAAGGACACACATATATTATTGAAACAAAAATTTTATAAATAATACTCTGACTACATGTGACTTATTTTATTTTATTCTATTCTATTCTGTGGAACTCTATAAGAAATAATATGCGGTCAGAACCCTCTTAATTGAGTTCATGGTTCCCTAATATGTCAGGATGCACAGTTTTTAAAAGCACTGCCCTTGCGACATCTGTCCTGCTTCCTGGTCCTCTAAGGTGATCTCATCACCAAACCCATCTTACTGGCTGAGCAGCAACCCCTTTGGCTGAAGTCTCACTCACTTTGCTTAAATATGAAATTCAGAAAGTGCTTCCTTTAGATTTCCTTCTGGCCTGAGAATGGAGAGAACAAGTCTGTCTCAATTGATTGGGAAACAAAGGAAGGGAAGTGGAATTTGTGGTTTGTTTTTTTATATAATGATGATGATGATTAAATAAAGCTCCCAGTCGCTGCTTGCCGGGAGCCTCGGCTCCCGTCTCTGCGTGATAGCTTTTCCTGTCCATTTGGTAGACCCATTCAGCTCTTCTAGTCCATCAGTTTTTAAAAAACAGAAGGAGGATTTAAGAACATATTCAACATTTATTTCATGGAAGACAGTAACCTTCTAATGCAAAATATTTGTTTTTAACTGCACAGATCTAAAGTGCCTTCTAAAAACAAAGTCCAAGCTACAACTCTGTTCTCTCGCCATAAAAATTTTAAATCACATTGATTACCCATCTGGAATATCTTCAAATTATGCATCTCTTAGTAGGCTAATACTCCCTTCAACAGCAAAACAAGTAAATATACAAAGGGAAACATGATTAATAATTTATCTGTGTTCTGTTTTTCAGGACAAGTCCCTGCTCATTCATGCTCTCCACTGAAAATGTTTTATAACTATACCCCAAAACAGGTATGATAAACTGTCCCCTGACTATCAGTTTAAAGGAAAGGGAGAGACATGGGAGCGTATGTGTGTGTGTGTGTGTGTGTGTGTGTATTTTTAAACACGTTTTACTAACTCTTACCTCTATTCTGTCGTATATCTAAGAAGTTCAGTTTTGCCTAAACAAATCAGTTTTCTGGATAATCAGGCGAATGTATTTGATTGAACAAGCCACACTGCTTACACTTAAGACAACATACTATTTTTTAAGAAGCTGTATCATATTAGGCTCTTTGTTCCAGAATACCTGATATCCTACTAGACAACTTACTAGACAAATTATGTACACTCAATCAAAATTGCACAGAGTCCCCTATGAATTGCCAGTAATTCATCTTTAATGCTTTTCTATCATTTTCTTTTCACCTCTGTCCCCTTTCAGCATCCTTTCCCCATCAACATCCTACAGGAACCTCTACTCCCTTGCTCCCATCCAAAGAGAAATCACCAGTTTCCTAGTAAAATTTTATATGCAGTTTCTATCATGAAAACTTCAAAATGTAATGTTTTCCTTCCTTGAAGTACATAAAGAGAAAAGTCAGGCTATATCTTATATTGTTAGTTATCTATTCAGTATCCACACCAATATTCTTCCTTGAGAATAGAACCCCAATATTCTTTGAAGTGGCAATATGGCTAACTAAATATTTATTTTCCCAGAATTCTTTGCATCTTAGAGTGACCATGTGACATATTTCAGGCCAACAGGCCCTAAACGGAAGTCTACTGGAAGTCTCCAGGGAAGCCTTTATTTTCTTGATTTTTAGGGAACAGAAATGGCTGGCACTGCCTTTCCATCTTCTTGGCCTGAGCAAAAATGTGATGTCTGGAGCTGAAGCAACCTTCTTCAGATCATGAAGCAAAAAGCAAGAAAATCACAAAGACATTTAGCTCTGAGATCTCTGAGCCACTGAACCAACACTGGCAGCCCACTCCCTTCAGACTTCTATTTTTATGAGAAAAATGAAAAAACCTTATTTGTTTAAGCCATTGATTAGTCAGATATTCTGTTACTTGCATCCAAACTGAGGTACATGAAAGATTTCATAGTAAGTTCCACAGCCCAGCGACTCTGTTGGGGGTGCTTCAGGGGCTAAGGTGGAGAATGCAGCAAAGGCTAAGCCAGCAGAGAAACTCTCCTTTTACTGGTATCTGATTTCCCCAGACTAGCTCACCTTTTATCTTATATACTAAGGTTATAATTAAGAATTCATTTGAGAAAAATAAAGTATTCTGTTTAAGACTCTATGTTTAAAACCACTGGATTAGATACATTTGGATCAGAAGATTTGTTGGCTTTATTATGGAAAAAAGCCTTAAGAAACAAATCATTACTAATGGGATTTTAGCAATATGGTGTCTATAAGAGGAAGGGATTTTGATAACGAAAAACTAGCCTGGATCCTCTCTGATTACCTCTCTCTCTCTCTTCCCCGCATATGGCCTGTTCTGAGTACCAAGCTGACGTCATATATTATTTCCAATTAGGTTGATTGGTTGTTCTACCAAGAGATGCAAAGAGGGCCTACATAATCCTATATTGTCACAGAATTCAGGGATCCAAGCCTGAGTAGGAGGTAAATACAGAGACCTCAGGAATGTTTCTAAATTAATAACAGGTGCTTCATAAGAGCAGAAGCTGCACAGAGGTGGGGAGGCCTTTCTCTGCTTTTGTATCTCTCTAGAGTCCCCAGTGACCCTGGTCCTGGGGGAAGGCTGCTTTGTTGCAAAGTCTTGAGACCAACATTCTCATGAGTTTCCTTCTGTACCAAAAGGGCTTGATGCCTTTTTTATGTAATGTTGGTATCCTGAAACGGTCTTCACACCCTGAATTTTGGTGTTCGGACTAGAAGTTTAAATTCATTATGGCCTTTCACAAGTTAAAACCAAGAATTGTTTAAGAATGAGAATAATGCCCACCCACCTCTCCTCACCTCTCACAAACACACCGTCCTGCACATTGAAACCTCCTCAGACATTCAGTGTTGTAGAGTGTGGGCTTTAGAACTAGAGAGGCTTGAGTCTCATCCCAGGTCAGCCATTTACTGCCTGTGTGACCTTGGCTAATCACTTAACGGCTCTGTGTTTCAGTCTCATCATGCCTAAATGGGGTATGTATAAGAATAGTACTACCTACCTGTGAGGGTTGTTATGAGGCTTAAATAATTTAAAATATGCAAAGTGCCTAAAACAGTTCCTGGAACTTGTTAAGTGCTAAATGAGTGTTAGCTATTATTGTTGTTGTTGTTACTTACCTGCTCCCAAGTTTCATCTCCCCATTGGTAAATGGGGATAACAAAGCCCCATACAATTAGCTCTTAGCAAGTGGATGGATAATCAGTTGACTTACTAACCTTTGTTGGTGGCTCACAGTTTCCCCCATTGGAAATGCTTCCCCCCTAGGCTCTGCCTGCTCAGAGCTTCTCAGCACCTTAGATCCTGCATAATTCAAACTTCCTGTGTGAAGCCTTCTCCAGGTTCAGAAGTCCACCTTGTCTTCTCCTATTACAAATATCCACAGCTATTCGTATTGATACCTTGCAATTTAGTACCAAATCATAGGTTGTCTTTTTTGCTCTTTATCACTTCAATTTCCTATTAAAACTTTAAGCTTCCTATGTGCAAGGATTCATTCCTCCATGTTTCTTAATACACTTTGGTATATCATCACCCAATGCTGGGAACATGGGACACGCTTAATAAAAATTTGTTGATTGCTCTACTTATCTTTAAGTCCATATTTTTATATGTATGCATGGAGTTCCTTTCAAAGCAGGCTATACCTGTAGGACAGCAAAGTACCACAAAAAGCATTCAGTTGATCTCACCTAAACTAGAATTGGGCATAAACCCAGTAACAGAGGAAACTTGGAAAGAGTTCCCTCCCTCTGTGATGCTGAGGGGACACAGATGTTGAGTGAGGCAACATCTTCTTGATCTTATTTCATCAATTGAAATTCCACCTTCCCCTAGACCTTACCATGGCCAAATTCAAGAAACAGACGTTTGCATTAAAAAAATCTCCCTGGAGTTAGTGTGGCTGTTTATCCAATTTTCACCCTGCCATCCAGACTTAGGTTATGTCCAACAGAGCCCAAACAACAAGCTGGAGTGTACGAACTTCAGCCTGTGGAAGAGGTGAAGGAGAGATGAGATGGCCATACATGAGGAGTGCTGGAGAGAAGATCTCCCCTTCATGAGAAGTGGGACAAGAGAAATTCACTTCCCACAAAGAGAAAACTTCTTTTCTCAGCTCTGGATCCATAATCCTTTTTTTTTTTTTTATTGATGTATGCAGTTGATTTACAATGTTGTGTCAGTTTTGGGTATACAGCAAAGTGATTCAGTCATATATATATATTTTTTTTTTCAGATTCTTTTCCCTTATAGGTTATTACAAAATTTCTAATATAATTCCATAATCCTTTGATTCCTACTATTTTGTATGCGAAGACACTGTCTTTGGACCACCTTTCTCTGCTTCCATTACCCCTCTCTGGTCCCCCAACACAAAAAGTAATGTTTAAAAATTTTCTAAACCTGATAGGTCCCCAGAGCTGTTCCATATTGATGCACTAAGGGTGTGTATCTCTTTCTTTTTGATTTTCCTGTTGAGTCTGTACATTTTGATTGTAACATGAGCTGTGAGCAATTGCTTCAATGCAGATAATAGCTCTGTCTCAGTGATTTACAAAGCTGTTAAGTTCATCTATTTCAACTTTTTTCCTCCAACATTCCCTTAGTAAGTTGTATGTGAAACATGAAGAGTGTAGGAGAGATGCTTTTTAATGCAATTTACAACATCTCAGAGGTGAGAATTGAAAGCCCAGCTCTGATTGCAACATCTGCTCTGAACAAGGGCATCGAGGGACCTGCCATCAGATTTTTTTGTCTTAAGGATGATCACCATGTATGTTCACAAATAAAAACGTGAAGCGTTCTGACAGCCAAGCAAACCGTGAAGAATTAAACTTCCCAAACAGGAAAACACACTGCACCATCCTTGCTGCTATTCATTTGAAGAAACTACTCCATTCAGAGCCTCTTCACTTCCTTCCCTGACTGCCTTCCCAATCCCTGTCAGGTTCATCCCTCACAGACATGTTTCTGCACAAGGGCAAGATTCCATTTGGAGAGGGATTGGTCCAATGTTGAAGGAATCAGTTTCTTAATGATAAAATCAGACTTCTCTAGTAAAGATGTTTGAAGCAGTGTATTCAGTAGCAGTGAAAGGTGGTTTGTAAAATAACCAGCACTGCCCAAGACATAAGTTTTCAGTGACTCACCAACGCCTTCCCAGCAAGTCCCTTGAAATTTCAGCCCCTCTATTCTCTGGCCTCATCCTCTGGCCTCTGGTCTATCATTTTTACTATAATCCCTGCTATACTTCAGTGAGCTCCAGACAACGTGGACCAGCCTGTCTTCCCTGACCATTTTCATCCTCATGGTCTTCCCTGACTGCTTTTCTTATGCCAATATTTACAACACAAATCCTCTCTCCACCTTGTCACTGACCGAAACCCTACCTCCCTTCAGTGCCTAATACAAGGGCTCCTTCTTCAGGACCCTCTCTTGATCATTTAGCTGGATGTGACCACTCCATCCCTTACAGTGCTGTAGACCCTTGCTTTTAGCATATATCACATTGCATATATGAACACTGACTCCATGAATGGGGATATCAGGAAGATGGGAAAGGTGATATCTGAGGGGTTTCATCCCATCTATTGACCACATTTGTACCCCTTTCACTGGCTAACTGGTAGTGTGAGATATTTGGGGGAATGGGGTGAAGGCTAAAGGGACTATTAGATGTTTTTATTTAATTTCAACTTTTAAAACACATGGTTCAAAACGTAAAATAATATAAAATGGTATACATTACAAACACAGTGTAAGAACTGCTTCTTGGTCATTTTCAAAAGCCAATCTTCACTGGGGCAATTCAGTCCATTCCAATAAAAGCCGCGCAATGCTTCCACGGTCTTCATACATCAAAAACTGCACACAATGGACAAATTCTTAGGGACCTATTCAAACCAGATTGATGAGTAAAAAGAATGTATGTGTTTATCAAATAGGATATCTAGTATCATGTAGACAAAATCACAATGTGATTGGCTCTTTTTTTTTTTTAACATCTTTATTGGAGTATAATTGCTTTACAATGGTGTGTTAGTTTCTGCTTTATAACAAAGTGAATCAGTTATACATATACATATGTTCCCATATCTCTTCCCTCTTGCATCTCCCTCCCTCCCACCCTCCCTATCCCACCCCTCTAGGTGGTCACAAAGCACCGAGCTGATCTCCCTGTGCTATGTGGCTGCTTCCCACTAGCTATCTATTTTACATTTGGTAGTGTATATATGTCCATGCCACTCTCTCACCCTGTCACATCTCACCCCTCCCCCTCCCCATATCCTCAAGTCCATTCTCTAGTAGGTCTGTGCCTTTATTCCCGTCTTGCCACTAGGTTCTTCATGACTTTTTTTTTTTTCCCTCAGATTCCATATATATGTGTTAGCATACTGTATTTGTTTTTCTCTTTCTGACTTACTTCACTCTGTATGACAGACTCTAACTCCATCCACCTCACTACAAATAACTCCATTTCGTTTCTTTTTATGGCTGAGTAATATTCCATTGTATATATGTGCCACATCTTCTTTATCCATTCATCCAATGATGTGATTGGCTCTTTAATCAGTCTGTTATATCATGAAAACCTGGCCTAAAATCCAGTTCTATTTTACAGGCCAAGCAGTTAAGAGAACATGTTTTGTACTGTAAACTTACTACTCATTTTACTTAAATGGTGTATTGGATTAGTTAGCGTTCTCCAAAGAAAGAGGATCAGTAAGATGGAGATAGATAGATACATTTAAGGAATTGGCTCACATGATTGCAGGGGTTGGCAAGTCTGTAGAACAGGCCATCAGGTGGGAAATTCAGGGAGGAGTTGGTATTGTAGTCTTGAGCCCAGAATTTGCAAGCTTGAAAATCAGGCAGAGTTTCCATGTTGCAGTCTTGAGGCAGAATTTCTTTCTTGGGGAAGCCTCAGTCTTTGTTCTGACTGGATGAGGCTCACCCTCATTTTTAAGGATAATCTGCTTTACTCAAAGTCTACTGATTTAAATATTAATCACATCTAAAAAAACCATCTTCATGGCTACATTTAGACTGGAGTTTGACCAAACAACTGGGTACCATAATCTAGCCAAGTTGACAAATAAAATTAACCATCAGAAATAGAGACAAAGCTCCAACTAAAGGTACTTGGCTTAGAGACATTTTTGGCTCTGGGTAATATTGTTTCCCAACAATCCTTGGGAATCCCTTCATCTTGGCTAACTTTCTTGAAACATCTAAGCTAAAAAATCTACTGGACCCAAAACTGAAATAGTGAAATGTTCTGAAAGTTCCTCCAATACAGTAGAACAAAGTCCCAAAATGCTTCTGCTTATTTGGAAAACATTTTAGGGACCATCCCAATGAATCCTAGAAAAGTACTGGCAACTCCGTTTTCAAAGAACAACTTACTGATTTCATCTGAAATAAAGTCTAACAGTTTAGCTAAATAATTCTTCAATACTATAACAAGAAGTTGATGAGAGAATAAAGTTGATGACAGAATAAAACAATGAGTGGATTACTGCTCAATAAGAGAAAGATTGTTTTCTCTTCTCTACTTGTCTTAAATATTGTTTTTTATGGCTTCTTGGTAGGAGAAAAAGACTCTTTAAAACTATGACCCAATGTCAGGGAGAAAACAGACTAGTCTCTTAAACTAATGGCTGTTGTTGAGGACTCCTTTAGCTATATTCAGCCTGGAAAAAAAAAAACGAACTTTGCAATAAACGACCTTCATGGAAGAAGACTATTCATGTTAATTAGTAGCTCTTTTCAAATATGATTCATATATGCATTAGGCCATGCCATGCTGAACAATGCACGCATTGTAGTAAACATCAAGATAAGTCTCAAGTATGGTTATCAAAATTTTAGAAAAATCTAGCGGGGATTTTTTTTCATAAGATTGTGACTTGCTGCTCCTAGTACATTGCACAATGGTATCTCTCCTAATGGCTTTTAGCTTTTGCCACTGCCAACTTTTATATTTAAAATCCATACAATTATGGACAATTTATGAACATTATGAGGCTTTTCTTTTTTGCACTGATTCTTACTAATTCAAGCCAGCTTTTATCCTTTGCAAATCAAATGCATTTTGCTTACAACACTAGATTCATTCTCACATATTCCACTTTATTCTTATTATTAGTATTCCTTATTAGGCATATTTAATTTAAGAATGCATTTTCTCCATTAAAAAATTAGAATATGTGGAAAGAAGTACCAGAAGGTGATTATTTGCTTTAGTTTGCTTTTATTAACTATGGAAGGCCTCATACGTTCTTTCCAAAGTTCCAAGCAAAAGACAGAAATGCTAAAAAGCAAAAGAATTTTTTTTAATTAAAATAAAAATCTTCTATCATGGAACTTCTTTATGGTATATAAGATATCAAATTCAACGAGGAGAATACTGAAAATCTCTTAATATTATGTGAATGGAGAAAGGATATACATTTGCTAGCATTCCTTAAGCAAATACACCACTAAGTATGGTTCTTTGGAGATTAACCCAGCAAGATTCACCTTGAAAAAAGCAAAAAGTATGAAGTCAAGTGTGCACTTACCCACCTCCACACCCCATACCTCCTCCACACCCCACTCTTCTGCTAAAACAGAACAATTAATGGGTCAAGTCTTAGCATCTGTCCTTACATTAAACTCCTTCAATAAAATAGCTGGGAGTTTAGGGTCTGCAAGAAATAAGTAACCAGTTGGAGTTCCATTCTTAATTTTGCAAGCACTGACTGGGGGCTATCAGCCAACTGATCTGATTATTTTTTCCATGTGTTGCCTAACAAGTTTGAATCTTCCCACTTCCACTCCAAAGTTATTGATTTAACTGGTCGTTTTAACACAGTGAGGGCAAATCAAAGAACCCTACGTGATTGATGGGAGCAGTCTCCTCTTTCTCACACCCCTTACCAACCTGGCTTCCCCACCACACACACTGTGTACTTCGGTTTGCAGAGTAGGGTCCTATATCGACCACACTGACTGCATATAACAGGAAGAACAGAGTATGTGTGTTATTTCCCCCTTACACTGTGTTTAAGGATTACAATTTGTTATTGGGTTGAGATTTTAAAATCTATAGACACCAGCTGATTTTGTCTTACTATGAAATCCAAATCAATTAATGCCATTTAATATTTTTGGCACCTCAAGCATCTATTATGTGAAGAACACCATGCTAGCTACTTTTGATATAACATATTACCTACTAATCATAATACATCTACAAGAATTTCGGCCCAGATTGTAGAGATGAAAATCTTTGCTCCTCCACTTACTAGCTTTGTGAATATGCACAAATTATCTCTCTGTGCCTCAGTTTTCTTACCTGAAAAATAGAGACAATAATACTACTATCTCATAGAGTTGTGAGGATTAAATGTAATGCATGTAAAACCCTCAGAACAGAGGGCCCTATTCCTCCCTGTGTATCTAGATCTTATGCCTCTAGGGGCCCCTGGGATACTTCTCTCCACCTATTAATCCCTAGTATTTTGGAATTTTCAATCTCATTCTTAGCTTTAAAAAAAAAAAAGGATAGAGTACAGTCAGCTCTGCAGGACCCCATACTCCCTGTTCTCCCAGATAACACACTGTGCATGCACTTGATTGCCTCACTACCCTTTAGTGGGCCTTAATATTTGAATGAAAATAGAATCTTTTAGTTAAGACCAATAAATGCCTTTAAAATACAACCATAAACAGACCTTAATTAATTAGCATCCTAATTATTCTCTCCTGAAACCATTTATTTTAGTGCTTCTACAACTATGATCAGAAACAAAACATCAGAAAATAGTAAGAGTACTCTTTTCTTTGCTATCTTGACAATTAAGTTTAATCAAGTACACAATTGATCACATAGAGATCAGTTACTAATATTTGGAAAGTATCTTTCAGCAATATCATATATAAATTTTCTACCGAGTTTTGAAAAATAGAAGCAAGGTGGGAGGGGAATCTTTCTGTATTCTCAATAATGATGCAATGACGAGTATCAGCAATCTAAGTTTAAATTCTAAAAACCCAAATTAAAATATCAGAAGTATACCTTATTTATAATGTTAATTGTCCTCTTTATTGGGGTCTAAAGAGCCAAGCATTTATTTTCACCAAGTGTTATTTTTAACAATATATTTTAGGATTGATGCTTCACCCCCAAATGCCGTGTTGATGTATCATTTTACAGTAGTTATAGGAGCCTGTGACTTTGTACCTCTTGACCCTCCCATGAGGGCTAGGTCAGATTAATCATGGCATTATTATGTCATGCATTCTAACAGTCTGCCTCTGGAAGAAAGTCATGTCTGCTGCAGTACAATTATCTAAGACTGATGACACAGACTAAAGTCATTATAATACATTTATCTGGCACAGATCCTCTCAGCCATAGTTCCAACCTCACAACCCAGTTAGTAGGCACGTAGGACCCTCCTAAGGAGGACTACATTTTCACCATGCCGGTAGAAAGCAAAGGATCTTCAATGGACATACTGCAT
Organism: Balaenoptera physalus; assembly: GCF_965194825.1. NCBI lineage: Eukaryota > Metazoa > Chordata > Mammalia > Artiodactyla > Balaenopteridae > Balaenoptera > Balaenoptera physalus. The sequence goes on from NC_138882.1 coordinate 42,889,750, forward strand.
GCAAAATAATATATTCCTTTTAGCAAGGGAAGACCGGGGATGTTGCTTACTGGAGATGGATCTACATCATGAGTATCATGCCTGCATCAGCTGGAGAGAGACCAGATCTGGTGATTCTTAAGAAAATCAAACAAAGACCTATCAATAACCAGGGTAGAAGAATCTCCATTTCCTAATTTCTCCACATTGAACATCTAGACAGTTGCAAAATATTTGTGAAGTTCAGATATGAGAAAGTAAGGTGGGATGATAATCAATGGTCAGCAATGTGCTATTCACCCATGGTCATCATAGGAGGAGAAGGGCCTGAAAAACCACTGAGAGCATGAAGAGGGTTCACCTTGTTCTAGAGTTTCCTGCTCATCCCTTGACCCTCACCTGTTTCAATTTAACCCTTTATTCATTTCTTGTTGACTTCTATAGTGCATTGTACTCTCCTCAACTACCAGCCCATCCAGGACCATCTCTCAGAAGATGTTATTTTTCATTTGTGGAACATTTGAGGTTATCAGACATGGCTACTTCAGATTCTCATGAGTCCACCTCAAATTTCCCAATATCCTGTCATCACTCTCCAAGTCCCATACATCCACCTGTACTCTGGATTCCAAGCCTCTAGAACTTTCTCTTCACCAAAAATCCCCTAGCATTTTGGAATCTTCAATCTCTTCTTTCTCAGTTCTCTCTCTCTCTCTTACACACACACACACACACACACACGCACACACACACACACACACAAAGAAGCAATTATAATTGTATCCCTAAGTCTACTATAGCAATACAATAATAAGTAGGAGAACAGGCAATAAGCAAAGGAGTAATCAAGATGGAGTAGATTTCAGCCAGCAGGGAACACAGGAAGAAAATAATTCTTAGATAACTTTATTGATGTATAATTTATATATTATTAACTATCAATACATCCATTTAAAGTGTACAATTCAATGAGTTTTGACAAATGTATGTATCCATGAAACTGCCACCACTATCAAGATACAGAAAATTTTCATAATTCTCCAAAATTACCTTGTGTCCTTTGACCAACCATCCCTCCCTCTACTCCTGGCCATAGGCAATTATTGATCTGGTTTTGATTAGATTAGTTTTCTGAATAGATTACATTTATATAAAATGCTATAGAGAATGAAAACTAATCATACAGCATGAAATCTTTTGTATCTGGCTTCTTTTACTTAGCAAAATCACATTGAAATTCATTCATATTGGTGTATATATCAGGAATTCATTCCTTTTTATTGCTGAAAAATATTCGATTGTATAGATATACCACTATTTGATTATTTATTCACCAATTGATGGACATTGGATTATTTCCCGTTTGGGGCTATTTCCAATAAACTACCAGGAACATTACACACAATATTTTGTGTGGGCATATATTTTTCTTCCTTTTGGGTAAATACCTAGGAGTAGAAAGGCTGGTGGTATGGTAGGTATATGTTTAACTTTTTAAGAAACAGTTTTTCAAAGTGGTGGCACCATTTTACATTCACACAACAACATATGTGAGTTCTGCTTGTCCCACATCCTTGCAAATATTTAGTATTATCAGCCTTTAATTTCAACCATTCTAGTGGGTACGTAATGGTATCTCTTTGTAGTTTAATTTGCATTTCCATGATAACTAATGATTTTGACCATATTTTCATGTGGTTAGGCCATTGTATATCTTCGTTTGTAAACTGTGTATTCAAATATTTTGCCTGTTTTCAGAATTGGGTTGTCTTCTCATTGAATTATAAGGATTCTTCATCTATTCTAGATAAAATCAGTTAAAAACATGCGTTGAAAATATTTTCATTTTGAGGCTTGCCTTCTAATTTCTTAAAATTATCTTTTGAAGAGAAAAATTTTTTAATTTTAATAAAGTCCACTTGCCACTTCTTTTTTCTAAGATCATAAAATGGTTTGAGCTTTGAAATCTGCATCTGCCTCAAGGTCCTAAAGATTTTATCCTATGTTTTATTCTAGAATTTTTATAGTTTCATCTTTTATATTTAGGTCTATGGCTCAAAATCATTTTAAAATAATATTTTATGATTAAGAAATTAGCAAAAGTTATTCTAGAAAAAACACACTAGTGACTCATCATTAATTTTTTTTAATGTTTGTGCTTCCAAACATTCCAAAGTTCATGTTGAGTTTAGTTTAGTTTTGTCTTCGAGAAGAAGTTAAAGGAGAGAAGAGAGTTGCATATACTGTGTAAATCCTTTGGGTTTTTCTAATTAAATTTTTATTTTACATAATTTTATAAGCAGTTCTTTATATTCCAGCATATGTTGAGGACATTTTCCACAACTTTTCATATATGAAAATATGAAATAGGTGCAGAGAATCCCATCTTATTAATATATAAAAATCTATTTAGCCAGTCCCTTTCTTTGGTATTTGTCTTGTTTCCAGCTGTTTACAGCAACAATAATAAACCATATTGCTCTAAATATCTTTCAACATAAGTCTTAGATCTCTGATCATTTCCTTAGGATAAATTTTTATATGTGGATTTATTAGTTTAAAGGATAAGAAAAAAATTAAAGCTTTTGGTATATATTTCCGGAAAGAACATACCAAATTACAGAACTCCCAGTAGTTTGTGAAAGCACATTTGCACCCTCCCCAATTTGGGGCATTGCCTTTTGTTTTAACATTAACAAATCTGTTAGAAGAAAATAATAAATTATTGTTGCTTTCATTTGTGTTTCCTTGATTTTAGTAAGACTGAATTTTTTTTTTCATATGTTTTTCAATCCTTTGTGTTCCTTTTCTGTGGATTACTTGTTCAAATTCTTAGTCTATTTTTTTCTATTAAGATTTAAAAAATGTATTTATTAAGTGCTTCTTATATATTAACTTATACCAATCCATTAATGTACGTTAACTTATTTCTGTGTAAGGCATTTCAAATACTTTCTTTGTTATTTAATTTTGCTTACGATACTTCTGCAAAGGTTTAAGATTATATAAAGTCAAATCTATCAAATTTTGGATTAAAAAGATTTTCTGCACCTCTGTATCATACGTCTTTATATATAGATACACTAATATTTTCTTTTTCATCTTTTATGCACTGTTTTTACGTTGTAATGCTCTAATCCATCTATGATGTATTTTAGTATGAAGTGTGAAGAAGGAATGTGTCTGAGCCCCAGTTCCTTGTAAAGCAGAGCCTGAGGAAAAGCTTACGTATTAGAGGTTTTGGGGGAAAGGGATCCCAGGGCATCAAGAGTGAGAAAAGGAAAATGAGGAAGTAAGGAAGGGAAGGAGGAAAGAAAATCAAACGTGGTGCATTGTTACGAGGCTAGCCACAGTTTCACAGGAAAACACAGCCATTGCCCAGATGCAGGATTTCAACAGAGGGAGAGGCTGACACAGCCAATGCATGAGTCCAATGGAGCAGAGGGGGATGAGGAGAGAGGAACTGATCTGTCAACTCTCTGTCTCCTTTCTTTTGATGGTCAAGGTTTGTGCTTCTGAGTTGCGTTACCTAAACATTCCAGGCAGCTGCTGGGAAGTCTGGGCTCCATCGACTCAGTTGAATCTTATGTGGCTGCTGGAACTGCTATGTCTTCTGTATGACAGAAAGAGCAATGGAGGCTGTGCCTGGAGCCTGGGGGAGCAGGGCTGTTAGGAGATGAGGGATGGCAGCTCAGTAGGAGGTGGAGGCCAGCAAATCCAGGCGGGCACTTACACTGGTCTAGTAGAGGCTGTAACTTATAGTCAACCATTTATCCTGCTTCATCTAGTGGGTACTCCACCATTTTCTCACAAATTTACATTTCAACTTTACCTTATTCTAAGTTCTTAATTGTACTAGGGTTTCTTTCTGGTTCTAAACAATCTATGGATATACACATGTACATTTATAATAACTTATAGCTTTCTGATGGTACAAATTCCCTCTCATTTTTTTCAGTGTTGTTTCTTGGCTTTTCACACATGAATAAGCTCATGTATGTAGGTAAAGTCATAAATTTAACTAGTTTTATAAAACAATTGGGGATTTGTGTATAAATACATCTGTTTGGGGACTATCAATATATTTATACTCTTCTATCTCACCATTCATGAAAACAGCAGCAGCATCAACTTTTTAAAGTTTTTTAAATGTCCCTCAGTAAAATTTTCCAGTTGTTTTTCATGTAGCTCTAACAGAGCTTTTATTAAATTTATTCTTAGATATTATAACTTTTTGTAATTTTTTTTACTCTGGTGGGCAGAACTTTTTTCATTGTGCTTTTTAATTGATCATTTCTGGAATCTAGTAAATTTTTCTATATTAATTTTGTAACTGATCATCTTTTAAAACCCTCTAACTAGTTCAAATAATTTTCAAATTTATTCTCATGAGTTTTCTAGATAGACATATAGTCTGTAAATAATATTTTTTTTTTCTTCTCCAATAATTATTTTTCTTATTTCTCTTTTCTGCCCTTTTCCATTGGCTATAACTTCAGAATAGCGTAAAATGAATAATTATGATGTCATCCTTATCTTAGTCTTACCTTTAATAAGAATGTTTCTGCTATTTTACTTTTAAGTATTGTAAGTATTGGCTGTTGGTTTCAGAGAGAAATTTTAAATCATATCAAGGTAGTACATTTTTATAACGAGGTTACTAAAAGTTTTTTAAATTGATGATTGATGTTTAATTTCTATCTTTTCTCTTGATTAGGCTGACCAGAACATTGTCTGTTTTACTGGGAAAAGGAGGTTGGAGCTTTCGATCCAACGTTCTTCTTAACTGGACACTGGTCTTCCATTTAGGACTCAGATGTTTCTCCAGGGAAGGACCCTCTGCTCTGTCCTTCTGATACACAGGACACAAAAACCCTCTGCTTTGGGACAGACTGGCCATCTACCAGCTGACACTGCTCTAATGGCTGAGCTGCTAAGCATTCTCACAACTGTTTCAATTTATGTCACCTCAAATTTATGGTCTGCAAACCTATCTTGCTACAAGCATAGCAGTACAATCTACACTTGCGCTTGGAGTATCTTATTATTTGTTTGTTAATTAGGGGGGCACAATACATTGATTTTTATCCATGGACTATGCTATTCTTTCCCTCATCTTTGACATTTGGACACTAGTGATTCCAGTCCCAATATATCCTAATGCTTAGTTGCTTGGCTTTTATTTTTTTATTTTGATATAAAAACTGTGGGTTTTCATACTTCATTAAAATAGAATATGATCTCTGTTTCACAATTTATTTAGCTGACTGCATGTCCTTAGGAAATTTTTATTCTTTTCTGACAGTCAGAAACACATTTCCCTCAAAAAATTAGGAGGGACGTAGGATTCCACGAAATCCTTCCATTTCTCTATTGTGCTTATACCTGGTCAAGCCTTCTCCCAATTCCCAGATTTGCTATTTCACCCCTTTATCCATTTTCTTACTCCTTTGCCACCATCAACCTTCCTCTTTCAGCAAATGAATTTGCCTCTTACTTTACTGAGAAAACCAAGGTTAACAGGTGGGAATTACCATCCTTGAATCTATAACTAATTCTGGGGTCTTCCTTGCCCCATCGACAATTTGCCCCCTTTCCTCCAGTTTCATGGGATGCACCATCTGTCCTTCAGTATGAGCTCAACCCCTTCAACTATTCTTCATCCAATTCCATCACTTCTCTTCAGATACAGTATTTACCTCTGGTGGACTTTCCACCTCTCCCTCTTTGTTGATTTGTAAATTTTAAATTTAATTCTGCACTTTGGCTTTGAATCTCTCTAGTTCCTTACTTCTTTATCTTTTTCCTGTCCCGTCAAAAATGTAGAATCCCAGCAGTTCCTTCTCTGGCTCTTCTTCCCCTGCCTGTTACTTAATGTTGACACGCTCCCTCTATCCAAAGATTTTATTTTTCGTACTGTTTTTATTGAATACATTGAATGAGATTTCTCCCAGGTAATCTCTTTTACTCCCTGAACTTCTACTGGTCTCTATGTTGCTGAGGCCAGTGTTGTCATTTCTATATCAAACCTCATTCCTAAACTGCATTCTGCTTACTGAACCATCTCAACCTCGTGTTCCACACACATCTCCAAACAATATGCACAAAACTTCACCAATCAGATTCCCCTCCCCAAATCTGTTCCTTCTACCACCTCCTTTACTGTCATGAGTGGCATAACTGTCCACACAGTCACCCAGGCTGAACTGGGAGTCACCTGACCCCCGCACTCGCCCACATATCCAGTTAATGCCTACACTGTGTCTTTTCTTTTTAAGTTATCCGGTGTCACTTCTCCCTTCTGTGCCCCCTGCTGCAGCTTGACTCTAATCGGTTCTCTTTGGAACTCCTGGTATTGTTGCTCTGCTCTGAACATTTTTTTCATGAACCATGCTTTTTCTGATGTCTAGCTTTCCAACATTCTTCCAGCTGTTCCCTCTCCTTAAAACACTGTCTACTCTGATCTTGATCTCGTGAAAAATTCCTGAATACAATCATCAACAGAGATCTTCCTTAACAACAACACAAAAAGTAGTTTTATTTAAATCTCTTTTGTGCTTAAAACCCTCTAACAGACTTCCACTGTGCTTGAGATAAAGTTCAAACCCCTTAATTGGCATATATATTCTCTTCTCTAGAAACTTTCTCTCAACAAACTTCTGCCCACAGCTTATGTTCTCATCACAGGAAACATCTCACACCTCCCATCTCTGTCATTCACAATGCTATTCTACATCACCATGATCCATACCTTTGCTCAGCTTTTTTTTTCTACCTGCAATGCTTCTAATATCCTCTCCCCTATCCCTGTCTAACAAACCAACATTTATTTATCTTTTTAAAATTATCTCAAAAATCATCTACTTTTAAAATCTTCTTTGTATCACCACCTACTTCTTAGAACTAATTACCTTTCTTTCTCACACTCCTTTGTGGACTTTAATCACAGCACCTTTAATGGGCATATTTGTTTTCAAGTCTATTTGTCTCCTTGTAATAATATATAAACTTGTTATAGTCTTTCCCTTATTACTTTATCCAAAAAATGTATTTATTTATCCAGAAACTATTTTTAAGCACTGTGGTAAGCATTGGGAACACAAAGTTAGATAACATTGACTCTCTGCTCCAAAGGAGCACACATAGAGTGAATGCAGAGACAAGCACACAAATATAATGTAGTAAGTACCATGATAGTGATAGCCACCATCTATTTATCTCAGCTGCACAGAGAAAGACCATCTAATTCACTTAGTATTGCTAGCACCTCATACTGTGCCTGACATGATACCTCAGTAAATGTGTACAGCTTATTGGGTGCATCCTGATTTGTTGGGAAGGAGACAAGGAGTGGGCAGCCAGACCGTGGAATTACCCAAAGAAAGCTTCCCATTGACTCAGTTCATTTTCCCTATAACTTTTACCTTCATAGTCATTCAATTTTGCATCTGGACCATCCCTTCTGGGGGCTGAGGGGTTCAAGGCAATTGCCAAAGTGTATAACAGCTAATCTGTGGTCTGCAGGTAAGTTTACAGAAGTTCCTGCCATCCTCTGCTTCAACCTGGAACTCAAATCCCTTGCTTGATATTGCAGCCAGGAGATGTGTGGTAAGAAATAGCAAATCAAGCCATGGCTTTCGGTTTCATGTTGGAGTCCAATAGGTTAACTATATCCCCCTTCCATCCCACTCAGAATCTGACAAACCATCCAAACCCAATGGAGCCAAGATGATCTTTTCTAGTCTGTGTGCACCTGAGTAACTTATAATCAAAGAGATCTATATCTGAATCTCAGCTTCACCACTTACAAAGTATGACACTGACACAATCCTCAACCTCTCTGAGCTCCAAATGCTTCATCTATAAAATAAGCATAATAACTTTCTTAAAGCTGATATCCAGAATAAAGTGATCTAAAATGCAACACTTGGTATTTACCACACAATAATCATAACCTTCCTTTAACTGAGAGCTTATTCTGTGCTGAAAGAGAAAATGGTTCCCTTTTATGGGTTTGTGGGTTTTTTGTTTTTTTTTTGTTTTGTTTCTTTTGTTTTGTTTTGATTTCGTTCTGTTTCATTTTCCCTTAATGTTGACTATGATCTCTTCTACCTCTTTTGGCTTAGCATGTATCTTCTCTTCAAGACACATTTAATAAATATTGAATTCAATGTGGACATAAATACCCACCATTACTTACAGTCCTTTGTGATCTTACTATCCAGCCTAGAAGGGGATTTAGATTGGATTGACCACTCTAGCTTGTCTGGAGCTGGCATAGGGCCAAATTCATTCCTGATGATCTAAATTCCAATCCCAGCACCACATATTGCCTTACCTAGGTGAATCCACTTGCTTTACTTGTGATTATACTCAGCCTTTCACTATATTTCCTTTTTACTCACCACAAATGACCCTGGCTAGTTCAAATATATCACTAGCACTGAGAAAATGGGGACTGAAATGCTTTCTTCCTGTGGCCCTTTATTAAAAATGATTCACCTCTCATTTTGTAAGAGGAGGCAATGAGCAAAGAAAGACAGTAAAGTAGAAGAAGGGAGAAAATGAAAACAAAATATCCAGAGGTAATGTCATCAAGGTGATGACATACATCATTCCAAACTTCAGTTCCCCTCACAAGACCAAATAAAAACCATGCATAGATAAGACACCATTGTGAAAATCCCAGAACCTGGGGGTAAGGCTGAAGTTCCCCACTGAAATTTGTTACAGGATACATAGTATTAAAAAGATGTAAAGTATAACATCAATAACCTAAAATGTAAGTGGGGGAGAACTAAAATTATAGTTTCTGTAAGTTATCAAAAGTAAGTTATTACCAGCTTACAAAGGGTGTTATAACTATAAGATTCTTTATGTAAGCATCATGGTAACCACAAAGGAAAAAGTTGTAGTAGATACACATGATTATGATAAAGGAGTCAAAGCATACCGCCACAAAAAGTCATCAAGCCACAAAGGAAGACAACAAAAGAGAAAGCAAGGAATGAAGGATCTATAAAAGAGTCAGAAAATAATTAGCAAAATGGAAATAGTGAGTCCTTACTTATCAAAAATTACTTTAAATGTAAATGGATTAAATCTTTCAATCAAAAAATACAGAATAGCTGAATGGATTAAAAAATAAGATCCAATGATATGCTGCGTACAAGAAATTTAGTTTTAAAGCTATACATAGACTAAGAATGAAGGGATGGAAAAAATATTTCAAGTAATGTTAACCAAAAGAAAGCAGGGATAGCTATACTTATGTGACACAAAATAGACTTTAATCTAAAAATGGTCAAAAGAGACAGACGTTCATTTTATAATGATAAAGGGATCAACTAATCCAGATGATAAAACAATTATAAATATTTATGCACCCAACACTGGAACACCTAAATATATAAAGAAAGTATTAACAGAACTAAAAGGAAAAATAAACAGCAATATAATAATAGTTGAGGACTTTAATACCCCAATCTCAATAGGGGTAGATCATTCAGACATATAATCACTAAGGAAATAGCAGATTTGAACACTCTAGGCCAAATTGAACTAACAGATATATACAGAACATTCCATCCTACAGCAGCGGAATACAACATGCTTCTCAAGTGTACGTGGAACATTTTCTAGGATAGATTACAGTCAGTCCCCTACATACGAATGAGTTCCATTCTGAGAGCAAATTCGTAAGTCCAACTGGTTTGTGAGTCCAACAAAGTTAGCCTAGGTACTGAACTAACACAATCGGCTATATATAGAACTGTACTGTAATAGATTTATAATACTTTTCATACAAATAATACATAAAAAACAAACACAAAAAATAAAGAAAACATTTTTAATCTTAGAATATAGTACCTTGAAAAGTACAGTAGTACCAGCTACATCATCACTGCTTTTATGCTTGCTTCCAGACATCCTGGGCTTGAAATAAAGATACTGTACTGCTGTATTCTATACAGTACTGTACATTAAAATACACAAAAGCACAACTATTTGTAGAGGATGCACGCATGTAACAATGTACACCAGACATGTGAAATAAGTTACATGATTGGACATGGAAACACATGTTCACATCTTTGAAAGTTCACAACTTGAAGGTTCGTATGTAGGGGACTTATTGTATATGTTAAGCCACAAAACAAGTTTCAACAAATTCAAGAAGATAGAAATTATCAAGCGTCTTTTCTGACCACAATGGTATGAAAGTAGCAAACAAAACAAGAGAAAAGCTAGAAAATTCACAACTGTGTGGAAACTGAAAACACATTTTTGAACAATGAATGGGTCAAAAAAAATCAAAAGGGAATAAAAAAGATCTTGAAACAAATGAAGATGGAAACACAACACACCAAAACTTATGGGATGCAGCAAAAGCAGTTCTAAGAGAAGAGTTTATAACTATAAATACATATATTAAGAAAAAAAGAAAGATCTCAAATAAACAACCTAACATACCTCAAAGAACTAGGAAAAAAGAAAACAAAGATCAGTTAGCAGAAAGAATGAAATAATAAAGATTAGAGGAGAAATAAATAAAATAAAAAATAGGAAAGCAAGAGAAAAATTAACAAAACTAGAAGTTGGTTCTTTGAAAAGACATAATTGACAAATTTTTAGTTAGACTAACCAAGAAAAAAAGAGAGGGGACTCAAAAAAATTATAAACAGAAGAGGAGACATTACAACTGATATCACAGAAATATAAAGGATCATAAGAGACTACTAAGAACAATTATACACCAACAAATAAGACAACCTGGAAGAAATAGATAAATTGCCAGACACTCACAACCTACTGAGACCAAATGATAAAGAAACAGAAAATTTGAACAGACCAATAATGAGTGAGGAGATTGAATAAAGAACCTCCCAACAAAGAAAAGTCCAGGACCAGATCATTTCACTAGTGAATCCTACCAAACATTTGAAGAATTAATGAATTTTGAATTAATTTAAAGAATTAATGCATTTTTTTCAAACTCTCCCCCAAAAAATGAAAAGGAGGGAACACTTCCAAACTCATGATACAATGTTAGCATTACCCTAATACCAAAGTCAGATAGGGACACTATATGAAAAAAACTACAGGCCAATATCCCTGACAAATGTCAACATAAAAATTCTCAACAAAATACTAGCAAACCGAATTCAACAGCACAATAAAAAGATCATATTCCATGATCAAGTGGAATTCAAGGAATGGCTCAATATTTGCAAATTATTAAATGCAATACATCACATTAATAGAATGAAAGATAAAAATCATATGATCATCTCAATAGATGTGGAAAAAGCATTTGACAAAATTAAACATCCTTTCATAATAAAAACTCTCAATTTGAGTATAGAAGGAACATACCTCAACATAATAAAGGCCATATATGACAAGCCCACAGCTAACATCATACTCAATGGTGAAAGGTTGAAAGTGTTTCCTCTAAGATCAGGAACAAGACATAGGCACCCTCTCTTAGTACTTCTATCCAATATAATACTGGAAGTCCTACCCAGACGAGTCAGTCAAGAAAAAGAAATAAAAATCATCCAAATCAGAAAGGAGGAAGTAAAATTTTCTCTGTTTGCAGATGACATGATCTTATACATAGAAAACTTTAAATTTTTTTCTGTGTTAAAGCAGAAATTTATTAAAATCTATTTATATAGTGTTTTACATACAAAAAAAATATAGAGTCCTCAACATTCAGGCAATCAACTCTATTCTCAAAAGTGCTTTGTGAGAAGACAGATTTCTTTGCTTCGCCCCTAAAAAGATACTTCTGTTTATACTCCTAAAAATGATGCATTTATTACACCACTTCTCATAAGAACAGTCTGGCTGAGATCACAAAACTTCTGCAGAGAGTGAAGAGATATTAGGAGAGAATCTTCTCCAGAATGCAATGCCTCATCACAGAGGTGTAGTGCAAGAGATACATAAAATAGTAGCTGCATCAGAGGAGTGTATGTACACCCAGCAAGTGGGCCATGAGAAAAGACTGAGGCCCAGCAGGGTGGCCCCTAGCCACAAAGCATGGCCAGCTGGGATGCATGGCCTCCAGGGCCTCTTCCTCCTCTTCATCTTCTGAGGTGGCCGTCACTCCTGGAGATTCAGGTTCCATAACAGCATTGGTCACTTTACTAGGTGCTTTGTCCAAGGCCCCTGCTGTAATTTCAAACAGAATTTTGTCAATTTCCATTTCTGCTGCTTTTTCCATTTCTTCTTGATCATCTATGCTTTCAAAAGTGTTCTCTAACATCTCTCCATGTTCCCAGCCTTCTTCATCTCTTTGGACAATGCCTGCATTTATTAATCTATTTATTTTATCTTCATTCTATAATCTATTTATTTGAACTGGATTTATGTAATCTTCACAAGACTCTGAACAGCCTTCATCACTTCTGTGCTCTTCTACAGGAACCAGCCTCTCACAAGACCACAAGCTGGTTCTTCATCCCTGTGAGCACAGAATTCATGTGAGCTTTGGATGCGTAAAGCTTGCTCACAGCCTTCCTTGACCTGATCTCCTCTTTGGCCAGAACTACACAGATATCCTTCTGGCCCTTCTTAGCAGCATCTTTCAGAGATAGTTTTAGTTTTTCTACTTCTCTTTGAATGTTCCATATTTGCCTGTCAGCAACTCTCATTTCTTTTCTTAATCAATATGCAAAAATTGGTTGCATTTCTATATACTAACAACAAACTATCTGAAAAAGAAATAAAGAAAACAATCCCATTTAATAGCATCAAAAAGAATAAAAATACTTAGGAATAAACTTAACCAAAGAGGTGAAAGATCTGTATACTGAAAAGTATAAAACATTGATGTAAGGTATTGAAGACACAAACAAATAAAAAGATATTCTATGTTCATGGGCTGGAAGAATTAATATTGTTAAAATGTCCATACTACTGAAATCAATCTACAGATTTAATGCAGTCCCTACCAAGATTTTAATGACATTTTAAAAACAGAAATAGAAAAAGAAATCCTGAAATTTGTGTGGAACCACATGAGAGACCCTGAATAACCAAAGCGATCTTGAGAAAGAAGAACAAAAGCAGGATGCACACTTACAGGTTTCAAGCTATATTACCTATAGTAATCAAAACAGTATGGTACTGGCATTAAAAGCAGACACACAGACCAGTGGAACAGAACTGAGAACCCAAAAATAAACTCATGCATTTACGTCAACCAGTATTTGTCAAGGGAGCTAAGAATACTCAGAGAATAAGATAGTCTCTTCAATAATGAAACTACACCCTTACCTTACACTACTCACAAAAAATAACTTGAAATGGATTAAGACTTAAATGTAATATCTGAAACTACAGAAGTCCTATAAGAAAAAATGGAGGTAAGCTCTTTAACATTGGTCTTGGCAATAATCTTCTTGGGTTTGACACCTAAAGCACAAGCAACAAAAGCAAAAATAAAAGAGTGGGACTATATCAAACTAAAAAGCCTCTGCACAGCAAAAGAAATAATTAATAATATGAAAAGGCAACCTACAGAATGGGAGAAATATTTGCAAACCATATATCTGATAAGGGGTTAATATCCAAAATATAGTAGAAGTTCATACAACTGAATAGCAAAAAAAAACCCCAAACCAAAACTAAAACCCCAAATAACCTAATTAAATATAGTCAAAGGATCTGAATAGGCATTTTACCAAAGAAGATATACAAATGGCCAACAGGTACATGGAAAGGTACTCAACATCATTAATCATCAGGGAAATGCAAATCAAATCCACAGTGAGATATCACCTCACACCTGTTAGAATGGCTATCATCAAAAAGACAAGAGATAACAAGTATTGGTAAGGATGTGGACGAAAGGGATCCCCTGTGCATTGTTGGTGGGAGTGTAAACTGGTGCAGTATGGGAGAGTACAAAGTTTCCTCAAAAAATTAAAAATAGAACTATCATATGATACAGAAATTCCACTTTCGGGTACATGTCCAAAGGAAATGAAATCACTATCTCGAAGAGATATCTCTACTCCATGTTCAAAGCAGTGTTATTCACAATAGCCAAGGTATGGAAGCAACATAAGTGTCTGTCAATGGATGAATGGAAAAAAAAATGTAATATAGATAGATAGATAGACAAATAGATACAGATATATATAATGGAATATTATTCAGCCATAAAAAGAAGGAAATCATGCCATTTGCAACAACATGGATGAAAGTTGAGGGTATTATGCTCAGTGAATAAGTCAGAAAAAGATAAATACTATATGAGCTCACATATATGTAGAGCCTTAAAAAAAAACAAACTCATAAAAACAGAGATTGGTGGTTGGCAGGGATTGAGGGAGGTGGGATGGGATGGATGAAGGTGGTCAAAGGATACAAATTTCCAGTTTTGTAATGAATGATTTCTGGGGATCTAACGTACAGCAGGATGACAAAACAGTACTGTATTGTATACTTGAAAGTTTCTGAGAGTCAGTCTTTAAAGTTCTACACACACACACACACACACACACACACACATACACACACACACACACACACACACACACACACAAGGTAACTATGTGAGGTGATGGATGTGTTAACCAACCTTATTGGTATAATCATTTTGAAATATACACATATATCAAATCAAATCATCACAAATGTACACCTTAAACTTACACATTATATGTCAGTTATATCACAATAAAAATGGTAAAAAATTCAAGCAAATGTGAACAAGGAAAAAAAGAAAACAATAATAATAAGGCAAGAAAGCAGGAGATATGTTCCATATAAGTCTGTAATTCTTCCAGGACAAAGGGACAGAAGCCAGAGAACTTCCCCTTCCTTTCCCCTACTGTGACACAAATAAAATATTATAATTTATCTCCTCTAGGAGACCAGAGAATTGCTGTCTCCACAGGAACTGGATTCCCCACTAATCTCTGAGACTGTACATTTTTGTAACTATTCTGAACAAATCATTGAATTAATTTCCTTACAAGAAAACTAAATTACTAATATTACCAAAATGTTCTCCCTCACTGGAAAATTCCCTTGATTCTAATGTTTGGGTTTATATGACTCCATTTGGAGTTGGTTTTAGGAGACATGACTTTTTTTTTAAAGGAAATATTCAGTACTAAAGTTGGTCTAAGTGTTCTACTCCCTGTAGGCCAATATAAGCATTATTTTTTTGTTCTTGAGTTCTCCCTCTCATATTTTTTTCACACTCTGCTTTCATAGTGTTACTTTCCATGTAACATTTTTCATGTTTAAAAAAGTTTACAGGGGGTCCTTGGGAAGATGGCGGAAGAGTAAGACGCGGAGATCACCTTCCTTCCCACAGATACAGTAGAAATACATCTACACGTGGAACTGCTCCTACAGAACACCCACTGAACGCTGGCAGAAAACGTCCGACCTCCAAAAAGGCAAGAAACTCCCCCCGTACTTGGGTAGGGCAAAAGAAAAAAGAAATAACAGAGACAAAAGAATAGGGACGGCACCTGCACTAGTGGGAGGGAGCCGTGAAGGAGGAAAGATTTCCACGCACTAGGAAGCCCCTTCGCGGGCGGAGACTGCGGGTGGCAGAGGGGGGAAGCTTCGGAGCCACGGAGGAGAGCGCAGCCACAGGGGTGCGGAGGGCAAAGCGGAGAGGTTCCCGCACGGAGGCTCGGCGCCGAGCAGCACTCTCCAGCCCGAGAGGCTTGTCTGCTCACCCGCCGGGGCGGGCGGGGCTGGGAGCTGAGGCTCGGCTTTGGTCGGATCGCAGGGAGAGGACTGAGGCTGGCGGCGTGAACACAGCCTGAAGGGATTAGCGCACAACAGCTGGCTGGGAGGGAGACCGGGAAAAAGTCTGCAGCTGCCGAAGAGGCAAGGGACTTTTTCTTGCCTCTTTGTTTCGCGGCGCGCAAGGAGAGGGGATTCAGAGCGCCGCCTAAACGAACTCCAGAGAAGGGCGCGAGCCGCGGCGATCACCGCAGACCCCACAGCAACAGGGGCGCAGAGGAAAAAAACGGAGAGACTCCCGCACAGAGGCTCGGCGCCGAGCAGCACTCACCAGCCCGAGAGGCTTGGCTGCTCGGCGGGCGGGGCTGGGAGCTGAGGCTCGGGTTTCGGTTTCGGTTGGATCGCAGGGAGAGGACTGGGGCTGGCGGCGTGAACACAGCCTGAAGGGGTTAGCGCACCACAGCTGGCTGGGAGGGAGACCGGGAAAAAGTCTGCAGCTGCCGAAGAGGCAAGAGACTTTTTCTTGCCTCTTTGTTTCGCGGCGCGCAAGGAGAGGGGATTCAGAGTGCCGCCTAAACGAACTCCAGAGAAAGGCGTGAGCCGCGGCGATCAGCACGGACCCCAGAGACGGGCGTGAGACGCTGGGGCTGCTGCTGCCGCCTCCAAAAAGCCTGTGTGTGAGCACAAGTCACTCTCCACATCGCCCCTCCCGGGAGCCTGTGCAGCCCGCCACTGCCAGGGTCCCGTGATCCGGGGACAAGTTCCCCGGGAGAACGCACTGCCCGCCTCAGGCTGGTGCAACGTCACGCCGGCCTCGGCCGCCGCAGGCTCACCCCGCCTCCTCTGTACACCTCCCTCCCCGCGGCCTGAGGGAGCCAGAGCCCCCGAAGCAGCTGCTCCTTTAACCCCGTCCTGTCTGTGCGGGGAATAGACGCCCTCAGGCGACCTACACGCAGAGGCGGGTCCAAATCCAAAGCTGAACCCCAGGAACTGTGCGAACAGGGAAGATAAGGGGAAATCTCTCCCAGCAACCTTAGAAGCAGCGGATTAAAACTCCACAAACAACTTGATGTGCCTGCATCTGGTGAATACCTGAATAGACAACGAATCATCCCAAATTCAGGAGGTGGACTTTGGGAGCAGGATATATTAATTTTTCCCCTTTTCCTTTATTTGTGAGTGTATATGTATATGCTTCTGGGTGCGATTTTGTCTGTATAGCTTTGCTTTACAATAGCTTTATTTTACTTCACTATATTATAGCCTCTTTCTTTCTTTCTTTCTTTCTTTCTATTTTTTCTCCCTTTTACTCTGAGCCGTGTGGACGAAAGGCTCTTGGTACTCCAGCCAGGCATCAGGGCCGTGCCTCTGAAGTGGGAGAGCCAACTTCAGGACACTGGTCCACAAGAGACCTCCCAGCTCCACGTAATACCAAACGGCAAAAATCTCTCAGAGATCTCCATCTCAACATCAAGACCCAGCTTCACTCAACGACCAACAAGCTACAGTGCTGGACACCATATGCCAAACAACTAGCAAGACAGGAACACAGCCCCATCCATTAGCAGAGAGGCTGCCTAAAAACATAATAAGGCCACAGACACCCCAAAATACACCACCAGACGTGGACGTGCCCACCAGAAAGACAAGAGCCAACCTCATCCACCAGAGCTCAGGCACTAGTTCCCTCCACCAGGAAGCCTACACAACCCACTGAACCAACCTTAGCCACTGGGGACAGATACCAAAAACAACAGGAACTACGAACCTGCAGCCTGTGAAAAGGAGACCCCAAACACAGTAAGATAAGCAAAATGAGACGACAGAAAAACACACAGCAGATGAAGGAGCAGGGTCAGAACATACCAGACTTAACAAATGAAGAGGAAATAGGTAGTCTACCTGAAAAAGAATTCAGAATAATGATAGTAAGGATGATCCAAAATCTTGGAAATAGAATAGACAAAATGCAAGAAACATTTAACAAGGACGTAGAAGAACTAAAGAGGAACCAAGCAATGATGAAAACCACAATAAATGAAATTAAAAATACTCTAGATGGGATCAATAGCAGAATAACTGAGGCAGAAGAAAGGATAAGTGACCTGGAAGATAAAATGGTGGAAATAACTACTGCAGAGCAGGATAAAGAAAAAAGAATGAAAAGAACTGAGGACAGTCTCAGAGACCTCTGGGACAACATTAAACGCGCCAACATTCGAATTATAGGGGTCCCAGAAGAAGAAGAGAAAAAGAAAGGGACTGAGAAGATATTTGAAGAGATTATAGTTGAAAACTTCCCTAATATGGGAAAGGAAATAGTTAATCAAGTCCTAGAAGCACAGAGAGTCCCATACAGGATAAACCCAAGGAGAAACACACCAAGACACATATTAATCAAACTATCAAAAATTAAATATAAGGAAAACATATTAAAGGCAGCAAGGGAAAAAAAACAAATAACACACAAGGGAATCCCCATAAGGTTAACATCTGATCTTTCAGCAGAAACTCTGCAAGCCAGAAGGGAGTGGCAGGATATACTTAAAGTGATGAAGGAGAAAAACCTGCAACCAAGATTACACTACCCAGCAAGGATCTCATTCAGATTCGATGGAGAAATTAAAACCTTTACAGACAAGCAAAAGCTGAGAGAGTTCAGCACCACCAAACCAGCTTTACAACAAATGCTAAAGGAACTTCTCTAGGCAAGAAACACAAGAGAAGGAAAACACCTACAATAACAAACCCAAAACATTTAAGAAAATGGGAATAGGAACATACATATCGATAATTACCTTGAATGTAAATGGATTAAATGCTCCCACCAAAAGACACAGGCTGGCTGAATGGATACAAAAACAAGACCCATATATATGCTGTCTACAAGAGACCCACTTCAGACCTAGAGACACATATAGACTGAAAGTGAGGGGATGGAAAAAGATATTCCATGCAAATGGAAATCAAAAAAAAGCTGGAGTAGCAATTCTCATATCAGACAAAATAGACTTTAAAATAAAGACTATTACAAGAGACAAAGAAGGACACTATATAATGATCAAGGGATCGATACAAGAGGAAGGTATAACAATTGTAAATATTTATGCACCCAACATAGGAGCACCTCAATACATAAGGCAAATACTAACAGCCATAAAAGGGGAAATCGACAGCAACACAATCATAGTAGGGGACTTTAACACCCCACTCTCACCAATGGACAGATCATCCAAAATGAAAATAAATAAGGAAACACAAGCTTTAAATGATACATTAAACAAGATAGACTTAATTGATATTTATAGGACATTCCATCCAAAAACAACAGAATACACATTTTTCCCAAGTGCTCATGGAACATTCTCCAGGATAGATCATATCTTGGGTCACAAATCAAGCCTTGGTAAACTTAAGAAAATTGAAATCGTATCAAGTATCTTTTCCGACCACAACGCTATGAGACTAGATATCAATTACAGGAGAAGACCTGTAAAAAATACAAACACATGGAGGCTACACAATACATTACTTAATAACGAAGTGATCACTGAAGAAATCAAAGGGGAAATCAAAAAATACCTAGAAACAAATGACAATGGAGATACGACGACCCAAAACCTATGGGACGCAGCAAAAGCAGTGCTAAGAGGGAAGTTTATAGCAATACAAGCCTACCTCAAGAAACAGGAAACATCTCGAATAAACAACCTAACCTTGCACCTAAAGCAATTAGAGAAAGAAGAACAAAAAAACCCCAAAGCCAGCAGAAGGAAAGAAATTATAAAGATCAGGTCAGAAATAAATGAAAAAGAAATGAAAGAAACAATAGCAAAAATCAATGAAACTAAAAGCTGGTTCTTTGAGAAGATAAACAAAATTGATAAACCATTAGCTAGACTCATCAAGAGAAAAAGGGAGAAGACTCAGATCAATAGAATTAGAAATGAAAAAGGAGAAGTAACCACTGACACTGCAGAAATACAAAAGATCATGAGAGATTACTACAAGCAACTCTATGCCAATAAAATGGACAACCTGGAAGAAATGGACAGATTCTTAGAAATGCACAAACTGCCGAGACTGAACCAGGAAGAAATAGAAAATATGAACAGACCAATCACAAGCACTGAAATTGAAACTGTGATTAAAAACCTTCCAACAAACAAAAGCCCAGGACCAGATGGCTTCACAGGTGAATTCTATCAAACATTTAGAGAAGAGCTAACACCTATCCTTCTCAAACTCTTCCAAAATATTGCAGAGGGAGGAACACTCCCAAACTCATTCTACGAGGCCACCATCACCCTGATACCAAAACCAGACAAAGATGTCACAAAGAAAGAAAACTACAGGCCAATATCACTGATGAACATAGATGCAAAAATCCTCAACAAAATACTAGCAAACAGAATCCAACAGCACATTAAAAGGATCATACACCATGATCAAGTGGGGTTTATCCCAGGAATGCAAGGATTCTTCAATATACGCAAATCAATCAATGTGATACATCATATTAACAAACTGAAGGAGAAAAACCATATGATCATCTCAATAGATGCAGAGAAAGCTTTCGACAAAATTCAACACCCATTTATGATAAAAGCCCTGCAGAAAGTAGGCATAGAGGGAACTTTCCTCAACATAATAAAGGCCATATATGACAAACCCACAGCCAACATTGTCCTCAATGGTGAAAAACTGAAACCATTTCCACTAAGATCAGGAACAAGACAAGGTTGCCCACTCTCACCACTATTATTCAACATAGTTTTGGAAGTGTTAGCCACAGCAATCAGAGAAGACAAAGAAATAAAAGGAATCCAAATCGGAAAAGAAGAAGTAAAGCTGTCACTATTTGCAGATGACATGATACTATACATAGAGAATCCTAAAGATGCTACCAGAAAACTCCTAGCGCTAATCAATGAATTTGGTAAAGTAGCAGGATACAAAATTAATGCACAGAAATCTCTTGCATTTCTATACACTAATGACGAAAAATCTGAAAGTGAAATTAAGAAAACACTCCCATTTACCATTGCAACAAAAAGAATAAAATATCTAGGAATAAACCTACCTAAGGAGACAAAAGACCTGTATGCAGAAAATTATAAGACACTGATGAAAGAAATTAAAGATGATACAAATAGATGGAGAGATATACCATGTTCCTGGATTGGAAGAATCAACATTGTGAAAATGACTCTACTACCCAAAGCAATCTACAGATTCAATGCAATGCCTATCAAACTACCACTGGCATTTTTCACAGAACTAGAACAAAAAATTTCACAATTTGTATGGAAACACAAAAGACCCCGAATAGCCAAAGCAATCTTGAGAACGAAAAATGGAGCTGGGGGAATCAGGCTCCCTGACTTCAGACTATATTACAAAGCTTCAGTAATCAAGACAGTTTGGTACTGGCACAAAAACAGAAATATAGATCAATGGAACAGGATAGAAAGCCCAGAGATAAACCCACACACATATGGGCACCTTATTTTTGATAAAGGAGGCAAGCATATACAGTGGAGAAAAGACAGCCTCTTCAATAAGTGGTGCTGGGAAAATTGGACAGGTACATGTAAAAGTATGAAAATAGAACACTCCCTGACACCATGCACAAAAATAAACTCAAAATGGATTAAAGACCTAAGTGTAAGGGCAGACACTATCAAACTCTTAGAGGAAAACATAGGCAGAACACTCTATGACATACATCACAGCAAGATTCTTTTTGACCCAGCTCCCAGAGAAATGGAAACAAGAACACAAATAAACAAATGGGACCTAATGAAACTTAAAAGCTTTTGCACAGCAAAGGAAACCATAAACAAGACCAAAAGACAACCATCAGAATGGGAGAAAATATTTGCAAATGAAGCAACTGACAAAGGATTAATCTCCAAGATTTACAAGCAGCTCATGCAGCTCAATAACAAAAAAACGAACAACCCAATCCAAAAATGGGCCGAAGACCTAAATAGACATTTCTCCAAAGAAGATATACAGATGGCCTACAGACACATGAAAGAATGCTCAACATCATTAATCATTAGAGAAATGCAAATCAAAACTACAATGAGATATCATCTCACACCGGTCAGAATGGCCATCATCAAAAAATCTAGAAACAATAAATGCTGGAGAGGGTGTGGAGGAAAGGGAACACTCTTGCACTGTTGGTGGGAATGTAAATTGATACAGCCACTATGGAGAACAGTATGGAGGTTCCTTAAAAAACTACAAATAGAACTACCATACGACCCAGCAATCCCACTACTGGGCATATACCCTGAGAAAACCATAGGTCAAAAAGAGTCATGTACCAAAATGTTCATTGCAGCTCTATTTACAATAGCCAGGACATGGAAGCAATCTAAATGTCCATCGACAGATGAATGGATAAAGAAGATGTGGCACATATATACAATGGAATATTACTCAGCCATAAAAAGAAATGAAATGGAGGTATTTGTAATGAGGTGGATGGAGTTAGAGTCTGTCATACAGAGTGAAGTAAGTCAGAAAGAGAAAAACAAATACAGTATGCTAACACATATATACGGAATCTAAGGGGAAAAAAAAAAAAAAAAAAAAAAAAGAGGCCATGAAGAACCTAGTGGCAAGACGGGAATAAAGACACAGACCTACTAGAGAATGGACTTGAGGATATGGGGAGGGGGTGGGGTGAGATGTGACAGGGTAAGAGAGTGTCATGGACATATATACACCACCAAATGTAAAATAGATAACTAGTGGGAAGCAGCCGCATAGCACAGGGAGATCAGCTCGGTGCTTTGTGACCATCTAGAGGGATGGGATGGGGAGGGTGGGAGGGAGGGAGATGCAAGAGGGAAGAGAAATGGGAACATATTGTATATGTATAACTGATTCACTTTGTTATAAAGCAGAAGCTAACACACCATTGTAAGGCAATTATACTTCAATAAAGATGTTAAAAAAAAAAAAAAAAAAAAAAAAAAAAAAAGTTTACAGACTTTTCAAGATAAATGCTGTGCCCCCCTCCCCACAAATACAAACCCTGGGACTCAGATGGCTCATTTGGGGTTAACTTCTCAGCACCATACAGAAAGCCAAAGTTTTACAAACAGCCTCTGGCTTTACAGTCTTATCTGAGCACATTACAGGAAATCGAGCTTGCAGATACTTAAAGCCTCTCATGCCCCCACACCCCCATCCCCGTCTTCGTCTACTGGAGCTGCCGTAACAAATATCACAGACTGTGTGACTTAAGCAACAGGAGTTTATTTTCTCAGAGTTTTGGAGACAGAGTAGTCCAAAATCAAGGTTCCGGTTCCTCTGAGAGCTCTCTCCTGGCTTGTAGATGGCTGCCTTCGTGCTGCGTTCGCACATGGGGAAGAGAGAAAGAGAATGAGCTCTCTGGTATTGCTTCTTATTAGGACACTAATTCTCTTGGATGGATTAGGGCTCCATCCACCTTTATGACCTGACTTAACTTTAATTACTTCCTTATTCCAATTATAGGCACATTGGGGATTAGGCCTTCAACATATGACTTTGGGGGGACACGATTCTGTCTATAGCATCCCCCCAAAACACTATAAAGTTAAAATGGACAAAAACCCACAACAGATGTCCATTTCTTTAAGTCAATTACCCAGGGGCAGAAATTCACTATAAAAAAGAATTAGCAAGTTATATCATCCACCACTACTCCTTCTGCCACTCAGTAGGTTGAAAACAATTTCAATTTCTCTTGTGTTTCAAAGCACTTTAGGAGAATTCTTTTGCTATGTCGAGTCTAACTCTACAACCTTGGCACCTGACACTGCCTGGGAACTTCAGAATAGGCTAGATAGGCTCCTTCTACCCACAAAGCACACTTTCCTCTCCATTGGAACAGCTAGAAACCTCTTCATGAGACAAGATCTGTCCTTGGGTGCCTGCCATTTTCTCTCTCTTCTGTGGGGGCCAGAGTGTGCCATGCTTCTTTCTCCCGGGCTGAAGTTTCCCCTTTCATCTTTCCTGCAATGGTTCTCGATGTTGGAGGCCATCTGATCCCTCTGCAAAGTGCTAACCAAGAGCTGGCTACCTGGTCCACCACAACCACTGCTCCTTGGCCTCTCAGCTCTGTGTAACATATTGGTCGCCAGCCTCTTCTGGCAGGCATGGTGGCAGCCTTGCCTCCCTCTGTGTGGGCTGCCTTGCAGGCAGAGCTGTAATAGGCTTGGGTTTAGGAGGAGTTCTCCATCTTGGTGTGATCACCGCAGAGTGCCGGTGCCTGGTGTGGATACAGGCAGTGCCACTGGATGCCTGCAAACGCCCCATCTTCTATAATCCTCCTGTCTGCAAGGGCAGAAGCCTCCAGGGAGCTGAGAAAATCTGAACCCCTGAGATGTGATTGGATGATGAGAGAGTCTGGCTGTCTTTCACTCCTTCTTCCAGGCTAAAGGGAACTGCCTGTTGGGGCTTTTCCTTTGATGTCTTGAATGGGGTTGCTCACAGAACCAACAGTGTCATCAGTCCTCTTTCACTGTAATTCTGTGGACCTTCTTCTCCCCCGCATTGGGGGATATAAACCTATGCTCAGGATATGGTAGTTAGAATGTGTTGGGTCACTACTAGACCCTTCTCTGAAAAGTGCACACTATAAAGGAGCAGGAAGCATGAAGAAATATGAGAACTTACAATGGAAAGATGCTTTCATTCTTCTTCTTACTGCTTCTATACAAACACACACATACACACTCAACAGTTTCTATCTCCACCATCAAATTAGTCTCATATCTTTCCTTCTTTCTTCCTTTCCTCCCTCTTCTCTTCTCTCCCTCCTTCTCACCCTCCTTCCCTCTCTCTCCTTCCTTCCTTTCTTATTTCCTTCTTTCCTCCCTCCTTTCCTTCCTCCTTTCCTTCCTTCCATGGCCTCAGACCAATCACCAAGTGCTTGCTCTACATGCTATAATCTACTTGCTTTGAATAAGTTTTACTAAAATTATACCCACACAAAAATGGTTGATGCCAAGTGTTGAACCAAATGTTGAGCCAAGAATTAAAATGCAGTCAGTTAAAGAAGCACCTTAAGTGGACATTTCCCGAATTCAATGTTTTCTTTCTTTTTAAAGCCACACATTACTTTTTTTTTTTATATCTTTATTGGAGTATAATTGCTTTACAATGATGTGTTAGTTTCTGCTGTACAACAAAGTGAAGCAGCTATATATATACATACATCCCCATATCCCCTCCCTCTGGAGCCTCCCTCCTACCCTCCCTATCCCACCCCTTCTATGTCATCATAAACCATCAAGCTGATCTCCCTGTACTATGCAGCAGCTTCCCACTAGCCATCCATTTTACATTTGGTAGTGTATATATGTCAGTGCTACTCTCTCACTTCGTCCCAGCTTCCCCTTCCCCCCCATGACCTCAAGTCCGTTCTCTACATCTGCGTCTTTATTCCTGCCCTGTCACTAGGTTCATCATTACCTTTTTTTTAGACTCCATATATGTGCATTAGCATCCGGTATTTGTTTTTCTCTTTCTGACTTACTTCACTCTGTATGACAGACTCTAGGTCCATCCACCTCATTACAAATAACAATTTCGTTGCCTTTTATGGCTGAGTAATATTCCATTGCATATATGTGCCACATCTTCTTTATCCATTCGTCTGTTGATGGGCATTTAGGTTGCTTCCATGTCCTGGCTATTTTAAATAGTGCTACAATGAACATTGTGGTACATGTATATTTTTGAGTTATGGTATTCTCAGGGTATATGTCCAGTAGTGGGATTTCTGGGTCATATGGTAATTCTATTTTTAGTTTTTTAAGGAACGTCCATACTGTTCTCTATAGTGGCTGCATCAGTTTACATTCCCACCAACAGTGCAAGAGGGTTCCCTTGTCTCCACACCCTCTCCAGCATTTGTTGTTCGTAGATTTTCTGATGATGCCCATTCTAACTGGTGTGAGGTGATACCTCATTGTAGTTTTGATTTGCATTTCTCTAATGATTAGTGATGTTGAGCATCTTTTCATGTGTTTGTTGGCAATCTGTATGTCTACTTTGGAGAAATGTCTATTTAGGTCTTCTGCCCATTTTTGGATTGGGTTGTTTGTTTTTGTGATATTGAGCTGCATGAGCTGCTTGTATATTTTGGAGACTAATCCTTTTCAGGATTATTTTCTCTCATTCTGAGGGTTGTCTTTTCATCTTGTTTGGATTGGAAGAACCAACATTGTGAAAATGACTATACTACCCAAAGCAATCTACAGATTCAATACAATCCCTATCAAATTACCAATTGCATTTTTCACAGAACTAGAGCAAACAATTTTATAATTTGTATGGAAACACAAAAGACCCCGAATTGCCAAAGCAATCTTGAGAAAGAAAAACGGAGCTGGAGGAATCAGGCTCCCTGACTTCAGACTATACTACAAAGCTACAGTAATCAAGACAGTATGGTACTGGCACAAAAACAGAAATATAGATCAATGGAACAGGATAGAAAGCCCAGAGATAAACCCATGCACATATGATCACCTTATCTTTGACAACGGAGGCAAGAATATACAATGAAGAAAAGATAGCCTCTTCAATAAGTGGTGCTGGGAAAAATGGACAGCTACATGTAAAAGAATGAAATTAGAACACTCCCTAACACCATACACAAAAATAAACTCAAAATGGATTAAAGACCTAAATGTAAGGTCAGACGCTATCAAACTCTTAGAGGAAAACATAGGTAGAACACTCTATGACATAAATCACAGCAAGATCCTTTTTGACCCACCTCCTAGAGAAATGGAAATAAAAAGAAAAATAAACAAATGGGACCTAATGAAACTTAAAAGCTTTTGCACAGCAAAGGAAGCCACACATTACTTTTAAATTGAGTCTAGTGCCTGCACGTGGTTTAATGGGCTCTGAGTCCTTCAGCCTGGGTGGAATTCAGCTCCACCACTTCTAACTCTATGACCTTGAACAAAAGGCTATTATTTCTTCACCTCTGAAAATGGTGATAATAATGCAATCTCATTAAGCTACTGTGAGGATAATATTAATCAACACATATAAAGCAGTTATAAAAGGACCTGACATCTCTCAAGTGTTTAACAAATATTATCTATTATCATTAAGTTAGTCTTAAGTTTTTATTGAATACCTATTATGTGCCTAGAACTTTGCTAGGCAAGTGAGGTGTGGGAACAAACTAATTATTGTTGAATGACCTTTCTTACTGAATTGATTGACTGGGTAGATGTTTCAGAGCCCTACGAACAAGGCCTTGCAGGGCACCCATTGTGTATGCCAACTGTGAGGCATGTGACACCAGAGTTTGAGATGCCATTGTCATGACTAGTAGCTGTCATCTTGAGCATCTGTGATTTCTTCCAATTTCATTTGACTCCTTATGAAAACCTGATAGAGACCACTGTGCAATAATCTTCCTCATGAAGCAACACTGGGATGTACTTATAAAGAATAATGGACTTGAATATATCCACACCTTCCCATTATTTTCAAGGACAGCCTTGATTCCTTCCATCTTTTCAAGTTATGGCCAGGAGGAAGATCACTTCACCCAGCCTGCTCAAAGTGTACCCCTTGTGCACTGGTATAGGTAAGTAGGAAAGCAATAAATGCCTGTTGAATGAAACTATTAGGCTCCCAGGCCAACTGAGGTAACACATTTTCAAACACACCAAGATATTGCTTCTGTGTCCCATCACTCCCCCAGGTAGATGGCTCACATGCTTGCTGCCTTCTCTGGTAGAAATCCTCTTGCATTCCCTCAGTGACTGCCTCAATACACAGCAAGAAGTGCAGTCCAGGCAGTATTCAGGCCCAACCTTGGTTCTGCTCAGAAACAATCCCACCAGCACACCTGCTACCTCCTCACTGGTATCAGCTCATCAGAACGACTGCTTACCAGTAGGTCATTGGTCTCTCAAGGGTTTGGAAAAATGAATAGTAACTTCTTCTTCTTTTTTTTTTGCTTTAAAATTAAATTCTCCACTTTTTATTTTTTTAATTTTTTTTAAGATTACAAACCAGTTACTTTATGTTACTACCTTGTGTTTTTACAATTTTTTTGAATGAAAGATTCTTGAAATTCTATAGTTCTTCACAATTTTCAAAAGTTTCACATAGATTTCATATAATCCCATAACAACCCTTTTTTTGCCCCTACCCCTATATTGTCCCTCCCCCCTTCCCTCTCCCCTCTGGTAATCACTAGTTTGTTCTCTCTATCTGTGAGTCAGCTTCTTTTTTTGTTTTATTCACTAGTTTGTTGTATTTTTTAGATTCCACATATACGTGATGTCATACAGTATTTGTCTTTCTCTGTTTGACTACTTAGTTTCTTATTTCAAAATATTTGGGACTCTTGGTCAGAGAATCATGTTGAAACATGTTTTGACAGAGCCTCTCTATGCAATTACCCTTCCTTCCCACTGAAACAAGCATTCCTCACATATGCTGAGTTCTGCAGATTCACAGAGCACTTCAAAATCAGTTATTTCATCTTCACAACCACCATGTACCTTAAGCAAGATATATATATCAATAATAATAATAATAATATTAATAATAAAAACTTTTATTGAGAGCTTCCTTGGTGCCAGTTACTGCACCAAATGCTTTATATGGATTAGCTTAGTTGTCATAACAACAACTCTGATTATTCCTGTTAAAAGATGAGGAAACCAAAGCTCAGGGAAAGTAAGTGACTTGTCCATTTTACAGACCCAGAACCAGGCTCCCCAAGGCCCTTTCTAAGGCACCATGCTGTTTCTCAGCGTCTCCAAGTCACCCATGGGGTCTGAGACCACTTTGGTGCTACTCTGGGGGCTCACTGTCCCAGCCTAGAAGAAGTCAGTCGCAGTGGTCCATCAGTTGTGCCTGCAGGCCATGGTTTGTGCACACACACAAAGATATCTCATAACCAAAGGCAAAGGGCATGATCCTAGTTGGAAATGACTAAGGGATCCTTTGCCTCTGAGGCGAGAGCTCAAATCTACAACTAGTAGCGCCAGTTCCACTGGAGTGCTGTCTACATAATGCAAACCATGGTATTTGGCAATGGCTCTTAAACTTGGCACACTCCACACTCCTCCTGGACCCAAGAGATAACATAACCAAATGTTTTCTGGGGTTGTAAGAAATGAGTGTTTTGCAGGTAGGAAGAAATACAAACATCATCCCTATGGGAGCTCGCTCCATCCAATCCCAAGGGCAAAATCGCTCACTCTCTGCCGGCCCTTCGAAAGGTTAAATGTGAGCAAGGGCCCAGATAAATGGTCACAATGCAAACAAAGTCATGTAAATAAATGCATCTCTGATCGACGCAGGCTGGTGATGCCAAATATGCCATCTGCACCATTTCTCATGATGAGATTAGTTTTTTTTTTCCTGCATGTCCCAAGCAGTGAGAAGATGACCATCCTTATGCAGACCAAGGCATGCCTCATTTGACACTCTTGGAAATTTTTTTAAAATTTCAGATCCACAGAGAATCAGTAGCATTTGTGTTTTTCTAGGTAAGGTTGAAGTTGGAAGAAAGAAATCTCACTAGAAAGTAACAGGGCACATGTCCAGGGCCTGAGAAGGTACTTGCCATGTACTGTGATTTTCAGAGGTTCTAGTTACATCTGCAATCTGAGATTCCTCACCTTGCGCACTCACTCATTCACTTGACAAAAGCATTATTTGCATCTAATTATGTTTAGAGTAGTGTTAGGCATTATGGATGCAAAGGTAAGTAAAATATGGTGCTTGCCTTAGAGGGACATTCCTTGTGCTATGAGAATTTGCTTGGCATGATTTATGGATAACTTCTTGAAAAATAAAAATTAAGAGCCTGTACTCAGAATCACATGTAGAGCTTCTTATAAACACAAATGACCAGGTTTTTCTCTTCCAATTACTAATCTATCTAAGGTAGGACTTGGGCATCTGTTTTATTTAAAAAAATGAAACAAAAATGAAACTTCTAGGTCAAAAGTCAGCAAACATTTTCTGCAAAGAACCAAATAGTAAAATTTTCAGTCTTGTGGGTCGTACAGTTGCAACTCTTCACCCCTGCCATTGCAGCCTGGAAGCAGCTACAGACAATTTGAGAATACGAGGGTGTGGCTGTGTTCCAGTAGAACTTTATTATTACAAAAACAGGCAGCATGCTGGATTTAGCCTGTGGGCTATAGTTTTCCACCTCTCATTCTAGATGATTCTTACGGGCAATAGCCTTAAGATCTGCTTGTCTAGAAAATATTGAGACTTTGGAGGGTGTGTGACAGGCACTGCCATAGATATGAAATGGAGTAATGCTGCTTTTCCCATCTACATCACAGTACAGAAAACTATATTTTTAGCATTCCTTCAATCCAGTCTTTGTAGGCTTACATTGAATCTGATCAGACACTTTTCAAAGATCTATACTTAAGTGCCATTCTCGCTGGAGGTAGGGAGTTTTACTAGATACACAGTTTAAACCAAGAAATCAATCTACTTACATTCTAAGTTTTTCTAAGATCGGAAAAAAAAATAGATATTTTTGTAATTATTAGCTGTATCACTGCATCTTATGGTCTGGAATAGAAAAAAATATATATCTCCTGGAAGAAAGTTCTTAAATTTAAAGAATAGGTCTAAGCTCTCAATTTATACATTTTTATATTTGATAGACAAGGAAAACAAACAAACTTTTGAATATAAACTCTTTGATGTTATTTCAGTTCTAAGATCTTGAAATACTCTTAGTGTTTATTAAAGGGCAAATTCACTTCAAGAAATATTTGAAATAACAGCTTTGGAGCTAGTATTCCAACTCTTGCATAATACACAATTTTGTGGGAGAAACAACAACAAAAATACCTATAGTGTGAGTGATAGTTGCTATAGTAGGGGGATCACAGCTATAGGGGTGAATAGTTCTTCTTGAGTGGGAATAGGGTGGAGGATGTGGAAGGAGGAGAGAACACCAGGGGAGTTCAGGAAAAGCCATAGAGATGAAGAGGCATTTGAGTTGGTCACTGAAGGATAAGTAGGAGCTCTCCATGCAGGCAAAGGGCAAAGGAGGGAGTGTTCTTTCAGCGAGGACACAGTGAAAGGAAAAGCACTTCTGTTTAAGGAGTGATGTCTAGGCTACTCTGACTTGAGTCCAAGGTGTCTGGAGATGATGGATGAAAAGGAAAAAACATAGCCTGGGGGGTGGTCTGGGGTCAGAGAGTGAAGGCACGGTTGATAATGCTAAAGTTTTGGGATTTCTTTTAATAGGCCAGGGGAAACCGTTTGTTTACATTTTAAAGCAAGGAACTGACCTAAGGTTATACTGGGCTAAGAGCAGACTGGGCCTTGAGCCTGTCAAAATGTTCATAATTTGCCCCCAAAACAGGGGTGGTGGAATCTTTCCCCAGGAAGTTAAACAAATTCCCCAAATGCCAGGATCCTAGGGAAATGTATCCAGGGAGCAGGCCCTTATCCCCCCACTCCCTCTAGGACAGGGCGGGGTACCCACTTGGGCCCAGGGCTCAGCTCTGTTGCCTACCTCACTGATAGCCACGCATGGAGAAAAATGTTACAAAGCAAGGAAAACAAGTAAACCAACCAAAAAAAACAACAACAACAACAAACCTCTTCTGTACTCTGAGAAAGAGACTTTTTAAACACAACACTCTTTCCTGTTAGAAAGACAGAAGCTGTGGTCCTTGCTCTCTGTACATTCAAGCCCACTCACCTCCACAAATGTAGGCAGTTTGTGGATAAAAATGCATTCGCGGGCTTCCCTGGCGGCACAGTGGTTGAGAATCCGCCTGCCAATGCAGGGGACGCGGGTTCGAGCCCTGGTCTGGGAAGACCCCACGTGCCGCGGAGCAACTAGGCCCGTGAGCCACAATAACTGAGCCTGCGCGGCTGGAGCCTGTGCTCCGCAACAAGAGAGGCCGCGACAGTGAGAGGCCCGCGCACCGCGATGAAGAGTGGCCCCCGCTTGCCGCAACTGGAGAAAGCCCTCGCACAGAAACGAAGATCCGACACAGCCAAACATAAATAAATAAATAAATAAATAAATAAATAAATAAATAAATAAATAAATAAATAAAAATGCATTCGCCACCAATGCTTCTGTCAGGCACAGGCTTCACTGTTTTTCAACCAAAGTTTTTAACACCCTCATTAACATAACATGCCCTTAGCTGGAGGTGTGATGCAAACACTCCACTGTCCAGTGGTGTCTTAAATAAATACTTTTGTTCTCTTGACTATCTATCCTGCCCGTGTTTAGCCCCCGAGTCAGAAGCCGATGGCTCCCCATTTCCCCTCTGCACGCAGCACCTTTAGCTCCTTCAGCGGGCAGCAGCACCCCCACCTTTCCGAGGGCCTCCATCACTCTCTGTACGTCCTTCACTCTCCATCTCAGAGGAGTCATGGCACTCAAAGAGGCTGCCAAAGCAGCGACCCCTCTGCTGAGAACGAGGGCCAGGTGAGCAAAGTTCTGAGTGGAAACCTGCACAACCCTGGCAGGCAGGCAGGCAGGCAGGCAGGCACTTAATTAGGGCTTTTAAAGAGATTCTTCCAATGAGCATTCATCGACCATTTGCTGTGCCTGCTACAAAATCCTAACAAGGCTCAGCAGCAATAAGAATCTGCTCTGCAGTGTCCACTGCTTTATCACGGAAGCCAAGAGGTTTTTCTAAAAACATGCAAAGGGAAGAATAAAATCCTTCCAGGCCACATTTAGCACCAGGGTCAGCAGTGTAGTCTCAGCAGAGGAAAAACAACGGGTCCTGGGCCAGAGAGCAAGCTGCTGGTCTAAGGAGAGACAAGACCCACAGAAGTATGTGCTCACTTGACTTTATTTCTGGTCATAAAACAGCCGATTACTTTACTAGGATAAAACAGCAATTTTTTTCTAGTCTGCTTTCACAATCATCTTTCTTCCCTGTTTCTAAAATTGATTTCATTCCCATTTAGCTATGAGCCAAACACAGCCCTCAGTCCACTGTTTCCCAGTTCATTTTCCATCATGTCATTTTATTTCAGCTTTAGAACCCAAATCCTTGTTTACATGTAAATAACTCAGTGTGATTTCCACTTATTTAAAAACAAATAAGAAGAGACCACTAATCATCAATTGTTTTACCATTTACAGCAAAAGATCCTATTCCCATTGATCATTTTTCATTATTAAAACATCATTTTTAGCTCTTTTTCTCTCAAGGACTGGGTTTGGATAATTGAGCTTTGAAGAAAGATTGTAAACTTTTTGGATATAAATTGAGGGGAAAAACCTGAAATGTTAAGTACTAAGTTGTAGTCCTCTATTGCCCTTATCTTTAATAATGGAAATACAATTTAGTGCACCATGCAAAAGAACATCCTTATATTTTTCAATTGCAAGTGTCCAATTATGCACAAGGGTCAAGGCAAAATTGATCTGAAGGAGCTCAATTTTAAAATCATTAAAAAAAAATCAGGACAAAGGATGCCGTAGTATTAAGCTAAAATGTTTAAAAACGAAAAGTATTATGCATGCCGCATGGCGGAAGATCAGATTTTTGTTAATGCAAGTTTTAAATGCTGATTAATCCTCTCGAGAGTCAGTTTCCCAAAGCATTGGACTGTATTCAAGTCTTTTTCAAAACGGCACATCACTTCCATTATTCTGAATATTAATTGAACAACATTATAACTAAGGATACAAAGCAAGATTTAAAACATGATTACAGCTGTCAGTGCTTACATCTAAATAAGTCATTGGAAATTCAAGCTTAGAAGAAAAAAATGGTGTAAATCAGTCTTAGAACAGTGAAGCTCTCTCTTAGCTTTTTCAAAAATGAATTTGCTGTTTAGGACTCGAGAAAGCTTCACCTGTGACTTGGTCTTAATATATTTATCTGGGCAATTCTCAATCAGAAATCAGAGTTATGTTTTGACTTGAAATTTGGGACAATGTCAAGGACATTTTCTTTGTGGGAGAAGGAAAGGAAGAGCCAAAGAATATTATTAGTTCATAGAATTTTCCCATTTCCTTATTTTATATTTCTGTTTCAGTCTCTTGTCTATACTCAAAAATCAAAGAATTAACCAAATTTAAGCAAATAAGATATTACTATGGTTTCAAAACAACTCATTAAGCTCAGAGTCAAGCAATGGCAAGTAACTAATGATTTATTTTCACAATCATCAATTGTCTAAATTCAACTTCTTTTATCTCCCAAATCCAGTTTGGGGATAGCTAAAATCCCCATTTCCCCACCAGAAGCAGTGTAAAATATTGGCTTCTATTACAACCTTGGGGAATTTTAGTTTAGTTTTGTTTTGTTTCCTTAAATGGTTGCTGCGTATTCGAGTGATAGCTCTTTGTTCAAAAGGATGCAAAAGCCACTCTCACATCTAATTCTAGTGAGATAAATGACATTATGAAGGGAATATTAAAAATTTACAGCCCTTTTTACTAAGTTTATTTGTCAGCCAAACATGCTGAATATTGCATAGCACACACACAAAAGCATGCCATCCTGACGATGAAAAAGATATGAGCAAATAATGATGCAGTGATAACAAGTCTGATGGAGTTTGCATATCTCTGTTGCTGTTTGGCATGTCATTTAATTGCATTGCGCCAAACCAGCAGAATCACACAATATGTTAGTGTAAAGGGTCCACAGTTTAAGCGGAAAATCTAGAAGTGTTAACTATACACTGTCTAATTATACAACCCTACTGTCCCGGAATGTGATTTCAGAAACCATTTCTGACATATGGGAAAAGGGTAGAACAGCTGGTCATTAAGGTTTTCTCAAGACTATTTAGCAACACACTTGAATGTAATTAAAGTGAGACACTAAATACTGCACTTGTGGTACAATGTATTTTTAATTTTTATGGCATGTGGTAAAAGTAAATAGATGCAAAGCATTCAAGTTTCTCCATTCGGCATCCAGCTTGTCAAAGATGCAGTGACTGTTTGGCTGATTGCAAGCCGGGTCCTGGTGTAAGTCACAGACATCCATTTGGGATGTTTAAGGCTGTCTTAAAGGGACTGAATTCGGGCAATATTCAGAGGGACGTCTAATTGGAATCCCCGACAATTCATGAGATGAATTCGTTCATTTATTTATTCATTCATTCATCAAACGCGACCTGGAATAATTTTAGATGATAAAGACATTAGCCCTGCCCCGAGTTGCCCACAGCTTATGATGCTTAAAATACAGAGTGATGCAAGATGATTAAAGGGTACTATGGGAGCCCCAAGAAGGGGCATCTGGCCCAAACCGGTGATGTCCAGCAAAGCCTCCTAAATTGGAATCATCTTAGGCAAGTAGAAAATATGGGAGAGAGGGATAAGATGTAGAGCAGGACCATCTAAGCAGAGGGAGCAGATTATGCAAAGGCTTGGAAATGAGAATATTGTATAATAAGAATATAATCTTTACATTTATTGAACACTTACAACATCCTGGCACTGGGCTAAGTCCTTCACACATATTATCTCATTTAATCCTCACAGAAGCACTGTGTGGTAAGTACTGTGGTCTATACTTTACAGATGAGGAAACTAACAGAATAGTTCATGGCAAAGCAGTTTATGGGTGACTGAACCAGGATTCAAACCCAGGTTTGTCTGAGTCCCAAATCAAACTTTTCTCCATATTGCCTTTCCCCAACTGACAGAAAAACAGCATGTCTATTTAGTTTTTAAAGAACTTAGTGTATAAACTCATTAGTCCTTATTAAAGCCCTATGATTAAGAGAAAGGAAAAGACAAGCTACAGAGTGGGAGAAAATATTTGCAAATCACATGTCTAATAAAGGACTTATATCCAGAATATATAAAGAACACTCAAAACTCAACAGTAAGAAAATAAATCACCCAATTAAGTAGCTGAGCAAAAGATTTGACAGACACTTCTACAAAGAAAAAATATAATGTTAATTAAGCACATGAAAAAATGCTTACCGTCATTAGCCATTAGGGAAATGCAAATTAAAACTACAAAAAAATACCATTACATTCCTACTAGAATGGCTAAAATAATAAAAATCATGACAATACCAAGTGCTATCAAAGATGTGGAGCAACTGGAACTCCTACACATTGCTGATGGGAGTGCAAGATCGTACAGCCACTCTGGAAAATTTTGGCAGTTTCTTATAAAGTTAAACATACACTTACCATATGATCCAGCAAATCTACTTCTAGGTATTTACCTCAGAGAAATGAAAATCTATGTGAATATTTAGAGCAGGATTATTCATAACCTTTGAAAACTAGAAACAATACAAATGTCCTTCAACAAATGAATTGTCAAACTATGTCACATCTGTACAATGGAATGCTGCTCAGCCATGAAAAGGAGTGAACTAGTATACACAACCAACATGGATGAATGTCAAAGGCAATATGTTGAAGAAAGGAGACAGTCTCACACACTCTATGACATTCTGAAAAAGGAAATCTTATAGGAACAGTTGTCATGGGTTAAGAGTTGGGGGATAGTTTGACTACAAAGGGAATTTTTAGGGGAAGGAAACTTTTCTGTATCCTGGTTGTGGTTGTGGGTATATAAATGTATGCATCAAGACTCACAGAACTACACACCAAAAATACAGTCAATTTTACTGCATAAAATTTTTTTAAAAACCCTATGAGGTAGATGTCTTAGTTTGGGTTCCCCAAAAACAAACCCTGAGATAAGAAATTAAGGACTAGGAATTTATTTGCAAAGTGAGTCCAGGAATCGTAAGTGAAGAAATGGGGAAAGTGAGACAGAGAAGGGAGAAAAGTAAAAAAAAGTTGCATTATTGAGTGGGTTTCCATGGTGGGCGGCTTCAGCTCAATCACACTGAGAATCTTCTGAGAAACCATGTGGAGTATGTCTCAGAATTGCTCTACCTGTAGTCATCTTCCATTTGGTTGGGGCTGAAGTTGCCCTTGGAGCATAAACTCTTATGCTTCTAGGTTGTGTAAGTGCCTTTGAATGCCCTTAGGCAAAGAAGAAGAAAGACCTAGGTCCTTGAGGTGGGACGATGTCACCTGCCTATTGCAGCTGCTCGTGAATTCTGGTGGGCTGAGGAGTAAGGCAAGTCAATCGACAGCATCTGCTAATGAGGTATTAGTAATAGATGCTCTATACATTTGGTTTTGCAATAAAGTGGGGGAAATTTGTCAGATGATTAAAATAAATATATGCAATGTTGATAATAAGAACTCTAGTCATTTGGGAAAATACTTACAATATGCCAGGTACCACCTTAGACTTGCCAGACTTCTCCTTATTCTATCATCTAATTCTTCCTACAGCCCTATGAGATAAACATCAATACCCCCACTTTACAAGCAAGGAAACTGAGGCTCAAAGCATTTAAGTAGCTTCCCCAAGTATGCACACATGCACACACACACACACACACACACACACAAACTGAGTGATAAGATCAACTTAGAAGCCCATAGTTTTTCCATCATGCTTGGTCGGTGCCTACTTTGATTTATGTTGATACACAACATTACAGAAGATATAATAATTCTGAGAAAACAATGCATAGCATGAGGAATTATGAATTGTGATTAAAAAGCCAGGTCTAAGTCACTCCAGGGTTGAGCCCTACTTGTGGGAATACTCAGCCCTTCTATTTCTGGGTAACTGTGGGCATTTCATTGTTCATTAGAATCTTCAATAGATAGTGGCTGAGAAAAAAAAAAAAAACTCAAACCAATTCACTTTACTCCTTACACAGATGTCTAGAAATGGTGAAACTTTGGCTAATAAGAAATTGAAAATTGGCTGTGGATAATAATCATCTGTGCAACTGCTATCTTCTTATTAGCATAAATGACCAAGCAATGCTCTAGCTGTGAGCATTGATGCTGTAGCTTCAGCCTCCTTACCACCACTGTGGAACTGTACCTTTCATTTTCCTTACTGCTTCTTAATGGGCAGTCCTTCAACCCTGAAGATGACTTTGCTGCAAAAGGACATGAACTTGGAGTTGTTTTCCACTGTAGGAAGAATAGGATTATAGACTCATCCACATTCCCTTACTCTCTCCCAATTGTCATCTCTATTCTCATCACAGTAGCTGGACACAGTTAAAGGATATAGACTTTTGGCCAGAGAACAAAAGAAAGATAACAGACCCACGTGGGCACTGAACCCCTGACCTCATTAGCATTGTTTTCTCACCACCTCTGCTAACAGAGAGCCCAATTACGAACACTGAATCAAAGAGGGAAGTCACCTCTTCACCTGGAGCCAAGAAAAGCCTACGACAGCTGGTTTTTAAGAAGGGAATGCTTCTCCAGTCAAATAACCACAGTACGAACATCCACAAGCAATTTCTAAGCATCTTCCATCCTTGCATGGCTCAGTATAACAAGAAGTGCTGTCAATGTGGTTTCCAGTCTGGGAGGTGATGAAGGCTTTGGGAGTATCACCCTACGATGAATGTGATGGAGTATGCTGGGTGTACCTTCTTACAAAGACTCTCGAGAGTGAGCCAACTTGAATCTGCTGCAGTTGTAATCCCCCAGTCTTAGTCCCCTCTTTGAAACCCTTCCATACTGTCTTTTTTTTTTTTTAACTTTTTATTTTATATTGGAGTATAGCCGATTAACAATGTTGTGATAGTTTCAGGTGCACAGCAAAGTGACTCAGCCATACATATACATGTATCCATTCTCCCTCAGACTCCCCTCTCATCCAGGCTGCCACATAACATTGAGCAGTGTTCCCTGTGCTATACGGTAGCTCCTTGTTTGTTCCACACTGTTAGTCTTGACACTCAAAGCTCTGCCTAACTTCTTTTGACTGTCCACTGAGAGATCTGTGGCAGAGATAGTTCCACAGTGGGTTTTACAATTGAAATGACTCATTACTCTATGGCATTATAGAGATTCTTCAAAGCGGTTCTTAAACTGCTAATTACAACTTCCTTGTTCTGAAAGGTAGCGAATTTGTACGATTTGTGACTCTGTGTGCATGAGTATATGCATGTATATAGTTGTTTAGGAATTTTTTTAGAATATAAGTTGAGTTACATCTAATTAGTTGTATTCCATTTTTTGAAAACTTAAGTTATTTCAATAAGCTCCTGGGATGCAATGACTGAATAGGTCAGTCAAGGCACGATGCTAATAAAACCAAAGATGACTCAATTCCCAGACCAGTCACAGGGCTTTTTAATAGCCATGGGCCACAGCTCTAGGCAGAGCCAACCAGCTCATACATGGTGTCATTTCCATAATGAGAACAAGGAGAGAGAGAGCATGGACAGTTCATTGCAGAAACACCTTCTCTACTGGAAAAAAAATACAGCCAATTCTGATGGCAGTGGTTTAGCTTTATATTGTTCTCATATACTAAGGGTGGCACTACTTAATGAATTAGAAGACATATGCCCAGAAGCTAGAGTTGGCCCATCCAAAGGTGAATTCTTGTTCTAGACTCCAAATTGCAGTTATGTTTCAGAATATATTTTTACTTTATAGAAGATTTTTGACCCTAAGGATTTGGCTGCTAACTCTTCCTTCTCCTCTCCTCTACTCTACTCTTCCCAGCACCAGACAACAATGAACTTCCCCCCCATTTCCCACCAAGCCTATGCATATAATTTACAGGCATACCTCGGAGATATTGTGGGCTCAGTTCCAGGCCACCACAGTAAAGGGAATAATGCAATAAAGCAAGTCACACCAGTGACTTGATTTTTTGATTTCCCAGTGTGTATAAAAGTTACATTTATACGATACTATGGTCTGTTAATTATGCAATAGCATTATGTCTAAAAAAACAGTGCACATATCTTATTTTAAAATACTTTATTTCTAACCATCATCTGAGCCTGTAGTGAGTCATAATTTTTTGCTGGTGGTGGGTCTTGCCTCAGTGTTGATGGCTGCTGACTAATCAGGGTGGTAGTTGCTGAAGGTTGGGAAGATTGTGGCAATTTCTTAAAATAAGATGACAATGAGGTTTGCTGCATCAATTGACTCTTCCTTTTCATGAACGATTTCTCTGTACCGTGCAATGGGATTGGATAGCATTTACCCACAGTAAAACTGCTTTCAGAATTGGGGTTGGTCCTCTCAAACCCTGATGCTGCCTTATCATCCAAGTGTATGTAATATTCTAAATCCTTTGCTGTCATTTCAACTATCTTCACAGCATCTTCACCAGGAGTAGATTTCATCTCAATAAATCACTTTCTTTGCTCATCCATAAGAAACAACTCCTCATCTATTCAAGTTTTATCATGAGATTGCAGCAATTCAGTCATATCTTCAGGCTCCACTTCTAATTCTAGTTCTCTTGGCGTTTTGACTATATTTGTCATTACTTCCTCCACTGAAGTCTTGAACCCCTCCAAGTCATATATGAGTGCTGGAATCAACTTCTTCTAAACTCCTGTTAATGTTGATATTGTGACCTCTTCCCATGAATTATGAATGTTCTTCATAGAATCTAGAATGTTGGATCCTTTCCAGAGGTTTTCAACTGACTTTACCCAGAGCTGTTGGAAGAATCACTATCTACGGCAGCTATAGCCTTATGAAATTTATTTCTTAAATAGTAAGACTTGAAAGTCAAAATTACTCCTTGATCCATGGGCAGCAGAATGGACATTGTGTCAGCAGGCATGAAAACAACATTAATCTCATTGTACATTCCATCAGAGCTTTTGGATGACCAGGTGCATTGTCAATGAGCAGTAATATTTTGAAAGGAATCTGTTTTTCTGAGCAGGAGGTCTCAAGAGTGGGCTTAAAATATTCAGTAAACCATGCTGTAAACAGATGTGCTGTCATCCACGCTTTGTTGTTCCATTTATAGAGCCCAGGCAGAGTAGACTTAACATAACTCTTAAGGGCCCTAGGACTTTCAGAATGGTAAATAAACATTGACTTCAACTTCAAGTCACCCGCTGCATTAGCTCCTAACAAGAGTTCCAGGGGGCTCTTTGAAGCTTTGGAGCCAGGCATTGACTTTTCCTCTCTAGCTATGAAAGTCCTAGATGGTATCTCCTTCCAACAGAAGCTGTTTCATCTACACTGAATATCTGTAGCCACCTTCCTTAATTATCTTAGCTACATCTCCTGGATAACTTGCTGTAGCTTCTACATCAGCACTTGCTGCTTCACCTTGCACTTTTATGTTATGGAGACAGCTTATTCCCTGAAACCTCATGAACCAACCTCTGCTGGCTTCAAACTTTCCTTCTGCAGCTTCCTAACCTCTCTCAACCTTTTGAATTGAAGAGAATTAGGGCCTTGCTCTGGATTAAGCTTTGACTTAAGAGAATGTTGTGGCTGGTTTGATCTTCTACCCAGACCACTAAAACTTCCTCCATATCAGCAATAAGGCTGTTTTGCTTTCCTTTGTGTTCACTGAAGTAGCACTTTAAATTTCCTTCAAGAACTTTTCCTTTGCATTCACAACTTGGCTAACTGTTTGGCCAAGAGGCCTCACTTTCAGCCTATCTTGGCTTTTGATATGCCTTCCTCACCAGGTTTAATCATTCCTAGCTTTTGATTTAAAGTGAGAGATGTGCGACACTTCCTTTCACTTGAACACTTAGAGGCCATTGCAGGGTTATTACGGTGCTTTGCAACCACGTAGAGGGGTGGGATAGGGAGGGTGGGAGGGAAACGCAAGAGGGAGGAGATATGGGGATATATGTATATGTATAGCTGATTCACTTTGTTATAAAGCAGAAACTAACACACCATTGTAAAGCAATTATACTCCAATAAAGATGTTTAAAAAAAAAGTAATAATAATTGACCTAATTTCAATACTGTTGTGTCTCAGGGAATAGGGAGGCCTGAGCAGAGGGAGAGAGATGGGGGATGGCTGGTTGGTGGAGAAGCAGAACATACACAACAATTATCAATTAAGTTAGTTGTCACATGTGGGTGAGCTTAATGGTGCCCCCAAACAATTACAATAGTAACATCACAGATCACTGATCACAGGGCACCATAACAAATCTAAAATAATTTAAAAAGTTTGAAATATTGCGTTAATTACATAAATGTTACACAGAGACAAGAAGTGAGCAAGTGCTATTGGAAAAATGGTACAGATAGACTTGCTCAATGCAGGGTTGCCACAGACCTTCATTTGTAAAAAACCCAATCTGCGAAGCGCAATAAAGTGAAGCACAATAAAATGAGGTCTGCCTGTATAGCCATAGAAAACTTAGTTTATGTGTCAATTCTGACTCTGTTTGATAGGCATTGCTAGTATGCCAACATCTCATTCTCCTCTCCTTCCAGGTACAAAGAAGATTACGTAGCCCTACTCTTTGAAGTTAGGTGTGTCCACGTGAGTAGTTTGGGTCAATGAAAGGTGAGCAAAAGAGTCCAGAACGTTTAACTGCTTCAACTCAACTCTCCAGACTTCATGGCAGCGAACCCAGAGGCAAACCTGAACCTACTGGTGATATATCAGCACTAGAAATGATGCCACCTCGTCAGCCTGTGATCCTGAGTGACGTCTCTGTGGAGCAGAGCTGCCCCTGACC
This sequence comes from Balaenoptera physalus, assembly GCF_965194825.1. Taxonomy (NCBI): domain Eukaryota; kingdom Metazoa; phylum Chordata; class Mammalia; order Artiodactyla; family Balaenopteridae; genus Balaenoptera; species Balaenoptera physalus. Next base: position 42,931,984 of record NC_138882.1, read on the forward strand.
CTACACCACCACCTCTGGATGGTAGGAAAACAAGAAATCAACCTGTGATGTTTTAAGCCATTGACAGTTTGAGGTTGTTTCTTTCCCCAGTCTATCCTCACTGCCTCACTAGAGAAGAAAGTATTTCAGCACCTCAGCCTTTCCGACTTGGGGACTGGGTATCTGAAGGTTTGCCAAGAGTTCCAGGCTCCGAAAGGCTCACCGAGGCACTTCCTACAATACTGGCCTTGTCTATGTTACTGGGTTCATGCCTCAGTTTCCCCTCTGAGTAGGGACCTGACTCTACTGTGGCCTAGCTCTCTTGGGCCCTCCATAACGTCATGATCAATGAAGCTGTAGGCATCTCCTGCCTCCACCTGGACTGTGTCAGCAGCCCCTCTCACTTGGTTTGAGCTTAGAGCCCATCTGAACCTCTCCTGTTTACCAAGCTCCCCATTACATCCTCACTGCACTGCTCTCCCAGGGTTTACCCACAGACTCCTCCTTTCCCTGCCTGTCCTTCACTTCACGTCTTGGTTGTCAAGTCGTCAATGTACCTCATGCTGAACCTTACTTGAGTTTTGATGACACTTGCTCTTATTATTTCCCAGCATATGGTTAAGTTACATATAAGAGCCCAGAACAACCTGAGAAGGATGGAGTTCAGAATAAATCCCACTTGTATGCTAAAGCAGGCAGAGTCCAGATTCTACAACAGGCCTGAAAGAAGTTGACTCCAACAGATAGAGCGTGGACTTAGGTGGGAATTAGGCAAAAGACTGGTGTCAAGACATTTAATATGATTTTAAAAGGGAAGCCAGTTGAGGTCAATACCAGGAGGCCAGAGAGGCAGGCAGAAACAGGGGCATGTGCAAGGCAGTATAAACCTTCTAAAAGACAGATGCTGGAATACTGGTTGCATTTCTGAGACAGAGAATAAGACAGGATCCAGATCTCAGACCTAGAGCAAATGTGGAGCCCAAGTCTCCAAAATAAGGCCAAGGTCAACTATTTGACTTTCCAGCCCAAGGTCTGGAGGATTGGAATCACAAAGGACTGCTGTCATTCCCTAAATGTGTCATGGGAAAACGTATGCTTTTTCTTGGGGTTTGGGAGATGGATGTGCCTATAAGTGGGGTTAAGGACACTTGATACGAGACAAAGAGGCTGAGAACCAAGCAGGATCTGACAGACTTCATTAGCAAAGTACATTGGCAGCATGGTCAAACCACTGTGCAAAGCAAGAAGTCAAGATTTCCAAATTGAAACAATTTGATGGAACAACTGACAACTCATGGTCTTACATAAAGGTTGATATGTCTTTCGATGCATAGAACTTTTCTGGATTGGGCAGAAGGGGAGATAAGTATGGACTTTGATTTAACCTCATCCCTCAGAGTATGTGTGGGGTTGTACTACTAGCTTAGATGGTTTTGGCTGAGGGATAAGGAAAGAATAGCTTCATCAGCTAGTGTTCACCAACAACTCTGTGTGCCTATCAAAAGTGTAGGAAGATTTGGACTCCTTCATTAAGAATCCCTTATTTTTTAGGGCAAAAACAGTTCATGCACATGAAACACTATGCAAGCATTATTAAACAATAGGTACTTTATTGTCAGCTTGCATTGATATGCCTCTGGCTACCATAGGATTGCAGAGAAGCCAAAGATGAATCACTGGGAAAAGTCAAATGATTTTCACACAGAAGGTAAAATTTTATGTGGAACTTAAAGTAAGGATGGAAATTGGATAGAGCTAAGGAAAGAATAAATCTGACAAGAGAAAGAGAATGAGCAAAAGCCTTGAAGTAAGAAGAGGAAGGGAGTCATGTTAGACAGCAGGAAGGCAGCCAGTGAGAGAATAGGGGTGTTGAGCAGTAAAAACAATTTGAGGTTGGCGGGGAGGTTGTCTAGAATGCAGCAAAACTTGGCAAGTAGCAAGCAGAGAAGTTTACACTTGCTGGGGTAGAAATTGAAAATCCCTAGTACCATTCACACAGAAGACAGAAAGGTAACAAAGGAAAGGAAACGGATGTGACCTAAGGCACCTAGATCACAGTCAAGGGAGACCTTCGGCAAGTAACCACACTGCTCCAAGGGGTGTTCTGGCTCTTGATATCCCTTGCCTCTGTGACTGTGAGTGATTTACACAGTGCTATGAAATAAACATCTGCTGAAGGTCCACTCTCAATTCAGAGCTTCACTAAGATGCTCAGCAATTCCAGAGGCCACTCTTCCTAGGACGGAGAACAGGCCTGGGTTTTCAGCATTCGAACCCATGGTCTTTCCATTCTTGCCTAACCTTCTCTAGCCTCTGCATAACCTCACCAGCCATGTGTCCTTAGGCACCTCCTGTCACCTGTACCACTCCCTAGACTGAGCAGAGTGACTGTGTCCTGATATGGAGGCTGTGACAAGTCAGAAACTCATTTTTACCTCATTAACTCTGCGCCCCTATTCCTGGGCACCTACAAAATTCACCTTTCCACCCTTGTTTGGAGCCCCAGGACAACCCAGGTCCTCCTTTTGCTTCCTGTTTTCAGAGAGCAGGCAGAAGAGATCCATACCAGCCTGTATGGCCAGAGTTACACTGGGCCCTGGGGACTTTCCAAGAGGGAATCTTCCTCAATTTGTTGTGAAGTTCTTTGGTTTGTTGATTTAAGTCTGTGGTCTCTAAAACATACAAATCTAAGTTCCAGAATTCACAAACTCTTTACGTGCTAGACATCATGTAATTCAGTTTAAAAGTTAAAGTGGAAAAATCAATCACTTGGATAATTAGTCTTTACCAATTTTCAAATATCTGAACATTTTTAGAAATGATTTAAATCTAAATTTTCCTGCAAATTTGTGAAGTAGAAATCCCAGACTCTGGTGGCAGATGGTGGACAAAGGGACCAAAAGGCTCAGAGAGCTGGGAATGATAGAGTGGCTCTCCTAGGTATCGTGGATGCTGTGATGCACCTCCCAGATGCTTCTTTAGGAATGAAAGGCCTGTTCTCCAGCTGCGTGTAGTGTACTAGCAGCTGACTGCCCCCAGCCGTATGCTTTTTCTGGAATTGCCCACAGAGGAACAGAGCTGCCTTTCCCAAGGCCATGGTCCCTTCCTTCCCAGGGGCAGTCTGCACACAGTGACTGAGGTAGGAGTATAAATGTCTGGCCCACTTGCTCCAACTCAGGACAACTCAGAAGGGCAGGCCCTACCTCAGGACCCCACGAGGAGACAGCTGGGTCTGTTTGGAAACTGCGTCAGAGGCCAATTTCTCTCTCCCAGCTGCTGATCCCAGGAGAATCTTGAATAAACTTCCTATGCACTAAATTCCATCTCAGGGTCTGCTTCCTGAGGATCCCAACTTCTGATACTAGGTAAGTGTAAAACATCTAGTTAATGGGAGGACCTAGAGCAGACTCCATTCACAGAAACAATGAGGAATACATTAGTGAGAGGGGCACCAGTGTCACTGGGAAACCCAGTACTGGCTGTCCTCTGTTGACCAGAGGAGAGAGATAATAGGAATTACTGTTATAAAACTGGGCTCCCTGTTAACAATGGGGATGATAGCTTGGCTATAGCATAGAAGTCAGGTGGCCCTACGTAATGATCAGAAGCAAGGTGAGTCCAATTATAATAATGAGCCTGCAGGTCAGTAAGGCAACCAGGGACAGACAACTGTGAGACGACTAGTAGAACATAGTGTTCCCAGGCTTCACATACTGTATGAGCAGCCAGCAGGGTACTGCTGAGTTTATACAACCAAAAGAATCAAGGATGAACAATCAAGAGGTTGAGCATGGTTTCCTCAATAAAAGTCATGATTCCTTGCCCAGTTTCTACATCTGAGCCCATGGTCTGAAGGAGAGACCAGGCCCTATGAGAAGGATCCTGCAACACCATGGCAAAGGCTGACAGTAATTATTCCCCCAGCCCTTCCCTAAAGATACCTCTATGGTCATTGATTCAGGTAGCCATACACTAGAGAAAGGGGAATATCCAGCTATTTAAGGACTGTTGGACAGACAGCCTGGGTGATATTGATAGTTGGGGGCCCGAAGTGTCATCATGATCCCTGTTAGAATGGGAGCAGATGGGGGCCAGGTAATAAATGAAGTCCCTGTCAGGCCCAGCTCACAGTGGGTCCACTGGGTCAATGGATCCATCCTGTGGTCATTTCCTTGACTGTTGACTGTATAATTGGAAGGGACACACTTGGTAGTTGAAAGAACCCCCAGACAGGTTCCTTGGCCTATGGCATAAGAGTTATTGCAGTGGGGAAGGCCATGCAAAAGGCTCTAAAACTGTTCTTGTCCCAGGCCAAGATAGTAAATAAAAGATAATATGGTTTCCTATGTGGGAATGGCAAAGACTAAAGCCACCCCTAAAATCTAAAGCATGTATGAGGTGGTGGTCCCCATCACATCCCCATTTAAGTCTCCAGTATGTCCCCTACGAAAAACAGAGGGATCATGTTGGATGATGTGATCTCCCCAAAACTCAACCAAGTCATAGCCCCAGTTGGAACTGTCACACTAGAAGTAACATCTTTCTAAAGCAGGTTAACACAGCTTCAGTTACATGGTATAAGGGCATTGACCTACATAACGAGTTAACTCTTTTCCATCTCTATCAGCAAGGAGAATTAGAAGCAATTCAAATGTAACTGACAATGGTATACATTTATGGTCTTGCCCCAAGGTGACGTGAACTCACCATCCTCTGTCTCAGTAGAGTCTGAAGAGATCGGGACCCTCTGGGCAGTCTACATATATAGTGAACATATATGTTCACTATATCCACACTATCTTGCTAATCCACCTGCATGAGCAAGAACTGGCAAGGGCGTTGGAGACTTTGTGGGAAAAAAGTTCAATCAATAGGTAGAGATAGAGAGACAAAGGGTAAGGGTGAGAATACTAGCTAAAGGGAGAGAGAGAGAATGCTAGCCAGAGACAGAGAGAGGGAGAGAGAGAGAGAGAAACTAGTTAATGAGAGAGATGGAGAGGGTGGAATACAAACGTTATGTCAATATCAAATAATCTGCAGCATTCCAGGACATCCCACCCCCCTGACGATATTATTGTATCTTATACCTCTCACAACTAAGAAGAAAGCACCATGCTTCCTTGGTAGGCCTCTTTGGGTTCTTGAGAGACAGTACATTCTTGACTTGAGAATACACAAGTGACATGTAAGGCTGCCAGCTCTGAGTGGGGCTCAGAAAGAAAGGACCGTGCAACAGGTTCAGAGTGCTGTACGAGCAGCCTGCCACTTGATCTAGTCAACTCATTGGATCTTATGATACAAAAAGATGTGCAGAGTGTATGGCAAACCCCACAGGAGAATCAGAATTTAGAACTCTAAGCTTCTGGAGCAAGGGTATGCCATCTATAGCAGAGAACTAAACACCATTCAAAAGAGGGTTCCTTGCATGCTCCTGGCCCTGGTAGAGATGGAACATCTGACCATAAGACACCAAGCGACCATGCAGCCAGAGCTACCCATTATGGGGGGTTTATCAGACCCACCAAGTCATAAGGTTGGTCAGGCATAAAAGCCATCAATTGTAAGATGGAAGTAGGACATCCAGGATCAGGCATGAGCAGGGCCAGAGGGTGAAAACTGCAGAAGCCCTTGTCATCCACCACTGTTGCACTTGCCCTTAGCAAACATCTATGACCACATAGGAGGCCCCTTATGACCACCTGATGAAGGTGGGGAAAAGGCCAAATTTGGTTTATGGATGGCTCAGTGTGTGAGCACAAGCTGAAAATGGACTCCTGGTGAACTGCAACCCCATTAAGTGGTGGCCTGCAACAGTGAGGGGAAATCCTCCTAATAGGCAAAGCTTTAGGTGGTATATCTGATGATAAACTGTGTATGGAAAGAGAAATCAGCCGAGGTAAGAATTTCCCTAGACTCATGAGTAGCGGTGAATGGCTTGGCTGGGCAAGGACCTGGAACCAAGATGTTTGGAGGATCAGAAACAAGAAAATCTGAGCAAGAAGCATGTTGATGGATCTATAAGAATGGGTGTGAAACATGAAAATCTTTTTATATTATGTTAATGACCATCAGAGAGTAAACACCATGGAATAAATAGTCAACTAAATAACCAACTACACATAATAACTAAGCCAATTGATGTCAGCCAGCCTCTGTCATTAGTCACCCTAATCCTGGTGTGATGAGTTCATGAATAAGATACCCATTGTGACAGGGATAGAGGGGATGCCTGAGCCCTAAACTACAGGCTCCCACTCACCAAAGCCAACTTAGTTGTTGTCACCACTAAATGTCTCATTTGACACACAAAGACTAGTGCTGAGCCCATCCCTTGAGACCAACCACCCACTTGGTGGTAAATTGATCAAAGGAGATCCTTTTCACCCTGGATGGGGCAGCAATTCTTCTTAACTGAAATCAACATATATCCTGTTTGCAAGGCTGTGGCCTGCTTGACTACAGATGTTTAATCTACTGACATCCACTTAATATGTCACTTACTATCCACTTAATATTCCACTTAATGTCACCTCTGACTAAGGGACCCACTTTATAGAAAAGGAGGTGTGGCAGTGGGCACACAACCAAAGGATCCATTGGTTCTATTAAGTATCACAACACACAGAATCTGTAGACCTGATAAAACAATGAAATGGTTTTTTGAGGGCACAGCTGAAGTGCTAGCTTAGAGATGATACTGCAAGAACTGGGTACCATCCTCCAGGATAAGACATACATCTTTAATCAACAACCAACATATGGTGCTGTGCCCTGATAGGGGGAGTTATTGAGGATGGGGACCAAGAAGTGGAAGGAGGAGTGGCCCTGCTCACCATCACTCCCAGTGGCCCACTTGAGAAATCTGAGTTTTCCATCCCCACAACTTTAGGCTCTATGGGTCTAGAAGTCATGGTTCCCAGAGACGGGGAGGGGTCCCCTGCTCCGGAGCACAGATGGCCTTGAAATACGGATGGGCCTGACCTACTCACATGATAATCACATAGGTTATCCAGTGATTCCCAGTAATATCCAGTGATACCCAGTAATAGCTAATAATGTCAGGCAAGTCCCCAAGGAATCCATATGTAACTGAATTTCCCTAGAGTAGAAGATTCTTGTGGTTAATTTCTTGGGCGCTTTGGAGACAGCCCTAAAGGAGCATCAGAGATAGGCTTGCAGTCAGACATTCAGAGGTATGAGTAAAGCAGGGTCCCTCTCCTTTCAGAGAGCCTCCCCACAAGCACACCTGGGTAGAGGAGAGCCACGCTTCCTCACAGGTGTGTCACCACACACCCAGGTTCCATGAATGGATTACAGGTGTGTGTGGGGATTCTGCTCTCTGAGCCTGCAGGGCAGCTGGGCAGGGCCTGGGGCAGCCAGAGAGAGCCTCCAGCAGAAATCAGCCTCTTCCAGACCTCCTCACTAGGTTTTTCTAAAGAAGCAAAATCTGATGTTGTTTCCCTCATGAAAAACTCAACAAGCATCTGAGTGGAAGAATGAAGGATATGGGAAGCCAGGTGGGTCCTAGAAAGATCTTGTTTTGACGTTTGCCAACTTAATGCATACTTCGTGGTGGCCATATTAGAAGGGATCAATGTGTGAATTCTCTGGACTTCATTTAGATTTCCCTAAATAATTCTCCATAGAGCTGTATTGTTTCTCTATTCTGTGGCCAATTAAATTGGCCATCAGATCTTACTATGAAGAAAAATTCACCTGAAAGGGCATCAGCTGGGTAAACATCCTTGAACAGAAGTGCTGAGTCAGTTTTGAGCTGGTCCTCACTCAGGCAGGTATTCTCCCTTCCTGGGGTGAAGGGCTGTTTCGATATTACTCAAGAAATGAGAAAACATCTTCTTCTCTCATACTAGTTGCTCTTGAGGTACCCAACATATTTTTGGATCTTCCCAGGCATCCTTCTTTCCACCCACCCCCCCCTTGATGGTACCATATGCTTTCATCTTAGAAAGAAGTGCTGGTTTTTTACTTTCCCTTTATTTGCTGCAGGGCAGTGTCAGACAGTGCATCTATCCAGGGAGTGAGGTTCAAGGAGGCTGTAGGGGAGAGGTATTGCTTCTGGTAGGAAGCCACGCTTGCTGAGCTTGTGGTCTACTTGGGCCCTCCATCGTGGCCTTGGGCAGGCCACTTGACCTGGGCCTCAGAGGGATTCAGTCACCAATGTAGAGCTGGTGGTGGCTTAGGGTGAGCTACTCTGACACCCAAAGAGAAAAGAAGCCTTGCAATTACCAAGAGCTTCTGCTGTGACAGGCTCACACAGAGCTCCCCAACTCAGAATAGGACGTTTCTCTCTTCTTTGTGTGAGAGTTTTTTTGGTGTCTGAGTCAGAAGCAAATACAGGCAAAGTTACACTGGTTCCTCCAGTCTTACCAGCATTGGCTCCGAGAGCAAAGCAGTGACGGTTCCAGATTTTCATCTCAAACCAGTGCCAACTGTTTGTCTTCTGCTGCTGGGTGGCAGGCCAAGCAGGGAGCAGGATGCTGAAGGGTCTTTTGCGTTTATCACCTCTTGTTTTTTATGATAACTTTATATGGTCTTTCCCAGCTACTAAACTCATACAGAGATCAGGACAAGGTCTCTTTGCTTCTACTTTTCTCCTTTATAACAACAATCACAGTCTCCTGAAACTGGACACATTTGTTTTCTCAGCCCACTAACTCCAACTACAGTACATTTCCTCCTTATCATCACTATTTAGTTTGTAATTATTCCAGTCTACGAACTCCTACAGAGGTTGGGGATAGCCGTGGCTAAATTGCTTGAATCACTGATTTGGGGTCCTTCGTTGTCATTAATAAACTCAGGACATAGGAATCCCTAGAGGTCCAGCTCCTCCAATTTGATGAACATTTATGTTTACACTCCAGGGACAGAAATGGAAGCTGTTGTCAAGGACCTTGCCATGAAGATCAGAAGTTTCATTTAAGTCTATCGTGATTGCAGGTTCTGTTTATTCTCTTGCTGTAAAATGGCTAATGAGAAGCCTATCTGGCTAAGTTATGAGAATGGCATCTAAAACAATGAAGAAATGAAATCCTAATCAGGCACAAACCACCTCTTCCCAAAGATACAGATCACCAGATCTCAAGTTACCCTGACGTTTGGCTCTATAGGGAATTGAAAGGAATCAACCTAAAAGACAGCTGCTAAAAAGAGCTCATCCCCAAATATTTTAAACTTACATATGAAAGCTATGTTTCATTGAATGGCTGTGAACATCAACAATTGTTGGTGGCAGTATGGGGGATGGGGAGATCTTTAGAGTTTGCCCTCAGTCTTAATTAGAAATCACATTGGCTTGCAGGCCTACATTAATTTACAGGACCGACTAAGCTACGTATGACTAGATGTGCACATGTAGAGGCACCAAAAGGAGTGTTAAATAGTCATCTTCATCATCATCCAGCCAACACACAAATTGCATTAAAGCCCTGGATACACAGAGAACAAGAGCTACACAACACCACAGATGTTTTAGAATCATTTATCCTGCAGAAAGCTATGCAGTTTTCTTGTGTATCTTAAGTGAACTCATCAGCTAGAAATCTAGTTGTTGTGGATATTAAGAAATAGTGGTACAGTGGCAGAGACCTGGGCTGTTGCTTGGCTTTGAGTTGGTGATCCACAGTGGGAAGAAGGTAGCCTAGGGAGCCCCTGCAGGGCTCCGTGGAAGTCATTTACATATGCTCTTTAGAAGTGCCCCTCTCTCACCAGCCCTTGGGGACATCACAGATGGCAAACAGGGAAGGCTCACGGAACCCCAACATCTGGTCAAATGGTTCCACATAAGGAAAGAGAGTTAAATCTCTTTGATTAGAGTAGGTTACACACCCTTCTAGGACCTCCATTCTCTCTGCTTCAGGAACAATGATCTTAAAGTTTCAGAGAGATTTTGAACCCATTCAAAGCCCAAGAATAGCTATCTCAGTAGGAAGAACTTATTAACACAGAGATTTACATGAGTGAAGCTAGTCAATAAGAGAAGAGACTTTGGGAGGATGAAAGGAAATGAAGAGAAAAGGGAGTGAATAACCAAACAGTTCAAGTCAGAGTTTGATTTTATTTCCCATCCCGTAATTTTCATAAACCAAGATTTTTATACATTGGGTCTATCGATAAGAACTGGTTAAAAAATAAGGGAGAGGAAAGCCTTAAATAAATAGTAAAGCTAACAGAGACCCAGGGGCAGATCCTTCTCTCAAATGCACAGCTTGCTGCTCCACATATAGTATCTTGAAAAATCTTTACTGCCTTCAAAGATACAGCCCTTGGCACCGAGCACCATGCTTCCAAGTTTAAAATGTGGACCTCCATATTTATGTTCCCCAGATGGTGGGATTTATAAATGCACCATGGGGTGCTATTGAAATTAATAATTTAATTCATTTCCGTGATTGTGCCGTGATTGCTAGTCATTATGGCAATAACATAGTTAGTAGAGTCTCTCAGTTCTGGGATGTAGCTGAAGGGTAATCTCAGTGAGAGTAATTCCTCTGTCATCCTGTTTCAAATGCAGTCAATCCCTTCTGAATGGAGAATAGCCAAAAGTTTCTGGAATTAAAATGAAGCAGCATCAACCTAGTTAGATGAAGATGGCTTCAATTTATGTGATTTCAAAAGTTTGAAAGCAGTTCTCTAAGGACCAGTGAAATGATCTGTGATTGTTTAGCTTGGAGAAGGAACAGACAAGGAGAGACCCCAAGCACTGTCTCCAAACACACAAATCTCTCACTCTCTGTCTGTGGACAATCTACATCCAAACGCTTGAGAATTAACTGCACTTTTACTTTCTATTCCCACTTGTCTGCTTATCAAGGGAATATATTGGCAGCTGGGCTAAACGACTTCTGAAGTCTCTTCCAGAGATTCTCAGAGATTCCCCGAGTCAATGGTGGGGTGGAGGGAATAGCGGAATAACAGTTCTGTATTTCCTCAAGGGAAGTCCTTGCTTCTCTCAGCCTAATGATCTGAAAGCCTAAATGTGCAAGAGGGAAAATTATCGGGCAATGGCACACGTAAGTTTGGCCAATGTGAGCCCATTGGAATTTTGAACCCAAGAGGCTGTATGTAACTGCCTTGGATTTATAAAGTGCCTCTTCTTCTTTGAGAAACCTAAACCTATTTCCATATTTCCCTTATTATCCTCAAAGTTTTTGTTAATCATAGAAGTAAGGCCTGACCTATAGATCCTCATTCAATAGCTAAAGGAACTAATCCATGAATAATAACATAATCCCCCAAAACGTTGGAAATAGATTCTGCTACCTTCACTCCTCTCCTTGGCTCCATCCATTCGATTTCGCCTTTGGACGACTCTATTTCTGTCCAAAGCTCAGAGCCTGAATGAGCAAGAAGAGAAGCAGAATGATTTCTTACATCACTTCCACCAGCAATAACCCTGCACGGGGCGCAAGCTCAGACTCTGCCCACCACTGCATTCAAGAGAGGGGAAGAGTTAGTTAGGAAACAGAAAGTAGAAGATGAACACAGATACTCCCACCTCCCAAGAGGAGGGCTGGGACCTAGCAACTCCATAAAGACCAGACCCTTCTCTTTTGCTTCACACTCCTGTCTCATGTGGGTCAAGGAGCTCTCAGGATAGATCCAGGACACAGAAGCATAACTACCTTTTTGTCCCAACCTGGTATCAAGGAAAGCTTTAAAAAGGCTGTGGGTTTGGGGAAATGGCAACAAAAATTTGCCCTACTGTTGTTTTTCAGTAACTAAACAGTAAACGTCACTGATGAAGTAAGTACATGGTGACTGCAGGCAGGACACCCCAGTAATTGTTCTGAGTGATAACGGTGAACGTTCCATGCTAAATGCCCAGGGCTCCTTCCTTATCTCCCTAACTGCCTCACCTCTTACTTTCCTGACAGTTTGTACCTCTTCAATAGTGCTTCTCATACCATGTTTAGACTGCAGGCTCTGAGAAAGTGTGCCCTACTCACCTCCATAGCTGTCCCCATGACACCAACACAGGGATTCCCACATAGGAGAAGGTCGGGAGATGTTACTGAATCACATTCATCTGATTAGTGGAAACAGTAGGTATCACTAAAGGACGGGTGGTGGAATTTGCTCTATTTTCTTTCTGGTCATGAAAAGAAGAGGTAAGGAGAACCCAGACTCCTTAAGTATATTGCACCTTACCTATGTGACAAAAGAGAATGAAGTTAATGTGGCATTTTTCATAGAAATGAAGGATCTCCTCTACTTGGCAACATTGAAGACATTGAGGGACAGGTGGGAGATTTGGAGTCACTGATTATTTTTCCTCTTCCCATTGCTCTCATGCAGTTGTTATTGTGGCTGCTGTTGGTGACATTTCACAGGTCATTACTTACTCCTGAAAACACCTTCCAGTGACCCGGCAAGAGTATGTAGAAAACAGGTCCTTGGACTAAAAGTCAAGTGAATTACATCCTAATCCCAGCACTTTCCCCAACTTGCTGTGTGAACTTGTGCAAATCTTGAGCTGCCCTTGTTAGTGTCCTCTTTTTAAGGGTGCCGTAGTGGAAGGAGAGTGGGCTTGGGGGTTAAACAAACATGGGTTTAAATACCACACCTTACTTTTATAAGTTATGTGGCTTTGGGCAAGTTAAGTCACTCTCATAGTCTCAAGTTCTTCATTTTTAACATGAGGATAGCCTGTCCTAATACAGAGAACTTTAAATAAGCTCATACACGTAAAACGCTTCACCAAATACCTGGCATAAACTAGGCATCTAAATATGTTATTTGCTTCAGTTTTCTATAAAATGGGTGTTATAGGCTGAATGTTTATATTCCCCCCAAAATTCATATGTTGAAACCTAATGCCCAATGTGCTGGTATTAGGAGGTGGGGCTTTGGGAGGTGATTAGGTCATGAGGGTGGAGCCCTCATGAATGGGATTAGTGCCCTTATAAAAGAGGCTCCAGAGAGCTACCTCGTTCCTTCTACCCTGTGAGGACACAATGAGAAGTCAGCCATCTACAACCTGGAAGAGGGCTCTCACTAGAACCCAACCATGCTGGCATACTGAACTTAGACTTCTGGCCTCTAGAACTTTGAGCAATAAGTTTCTGCTGTTTATAACCACCTGGTTTGTGCTGTTTTGTTATAGCAGACTAAGACAATGGGGTTTCATCACCTCCTTGTCAAGTTGTTTAAAGGATCAAATGAGATTATAGATGATAAAGTTCACTGAAAACTGCAAAACACTGCGCATTTGTATTCACGTGGGAATAAGAGAAACAGAACATAAATAACTAGGTACTATTGTATTTTGCTCCAATATCCAAAGAAAATTATCTAGTGTTTTCAAAGTATTTTTAAAACAATTTTTCAGAAGGAAACCAACATGAATTATTTTTATTATAAGAAGCCGTTTGTGGCAGTGGGGATAGGGAGAGGAAATAAAACTCCAAGTGTGATAAGATATAGAAGGATGACAGAGGTGCCTCTAATTTACACCTATATTCTGGCTCATCTGCAAAAGTGAGTTCCAATCCAAACTAAATGTGTCAGCACTATTTACAATAACCAGGACATGGATGTAACCTAAGTGTCCATCAACAGAGGAATGGATGAGGAAGATGTGGTGCATATATACAATGAAATATTACTCAGCCATAAAAAAGAATGAAATAATGTCATTTGCAACAACATGGATGGACCTAGAGATTGTCATACTGAGTGAAGTAAGGCAGACAGAGAAAGACAAATATCATATGATATTGCTTATATGTGGAATCTAAAAAAAGGGTAAAAATGAATTTATATACAAAACAGAAATAGAATTACAGATGTAGCAAATAAACTTATGGTTACCAGGGGGGAAGGAGGGGAGGGATAAATTGGAAGATAGGGATTGACATATACACACTACTGTATATAAAATAGATAACTAATAAGGACTTACTGTATAGCAAAAGGAACTCTACTCAATACTCTGCAATGGCCTATATGGGAAAAGAATCTAAAAAAGAGTGGATATATGTATATGTATAACTGATTCACCTTGTTGTACCCTGAAACTAACACAACATTTTAAATCAACTATACTCCAAAAAAATTTTTTAAAAACACACAGCAAACTAAATATGTCAGAATAGAAAGATTAGTCCAATGACCATTTCAGTCAATCTTGAGTGATTCATGCTCATTGGAGACTTTGTGAAGATGGATAATGGCTAGAGTTCTTTGTTATAGCCTCCTGCTGAGTGTGCCAGGCATATAAAAACACGTTGGCCACTCTAATTCAGTAGGACAACTCTTTCCAAACTCTGATGCAGGGAGCACTTTTCTACAGAATGTTTATAGTGCTCTGGAGTCAAATATATTTAGGGAAAATCTTTACCCCTATCTCAGATATTCACAGCGTATATTTGTAGAGTAAAGCTTCTGGGAGGTCTTGGAGAATTAAGTACATTTGTTTAACCCAGAATTTCCCAAACTAATTAAACCATAAGACTTTTCCCATTTCCTCTACAAAGTCACAAATCATAGCTGTTAGAACAATGTTTTATATAAACACAAATCCAAGAAGAGATTTGTCTCCCAACCTATTCTGTTATACAGGGGCCATAGTCAGTATGCTGCAGAGCAAGGTTGCTGGGAAACAAGAGCTTCAGGGCCTTTGCTAGATAATTGTGCATATTCTTCCACCAGTGTTGTGGAACCAGGATGTCACTTGGAAGAGCAGAGATCATAGATGTATATTTCAGTATGGCAAATATTCACCACCACATGGACGCTGCAGAGGGTCTTGGGCAAGGGAAGCCTACATAGCACCACCCAGTGCCAGAGCACATTTCATTCTCAGATCGAGCCATCAGCAAAGGGGGGTATGGAGAGAGAAAACCGAGGCACTGCCCTCATTCCAGAATGATGCAGCAAATGCACTAAAAGTCAACCCACACCGCTTACTCTCCCTCCTCTGCTCAAAACCATTTCAGATCCAAATAATAGCTAAACTTGCCATTGAGAGAAATCTGACATCTTCAAGGTGGTTATACAGTTTTCTAAATTCACTCTCTGAACTTGGTTCTAGCTTAAAGAGCAGAAACTTAAATCGAGTAGTAAAAATCATACGGAGTAACAGGACACAGGTTTCACATCCTTTTCCCCCAGCGCCCTGTGCGCACACACACACTTATTCTTCTATTTATTTTCCTCCACTATTCAGATTCATTGGCATCATCCTTTCCTCCCAGCGATGATCTACTCCATTGTCTTCTTGCCACACAATCCAATTCAAGACAATTGTTTCTTATCCACTGTGTGCCAGGCACTGACTTAGAGTCATCCGTTCTCGGGGTCATCTTGGAGCAGACTCATCTTGGATTCTGCCCTCTCATGCACGGTATTTAACTGATTACAAAATCCCATCGATTCCACCTCCGAAATATCACCCCACTGTTACCAGATCTACTTCCTTAACTATCCTCCCACGGCCCTCCTTCTGGTCCTCATCATTTCTCACCCAGAAAAATGCAGCAGCCTGATGGGTCTTCCTGCTTCCAGAATTAATCCACTTCCATGCTTGGGCAGCCAAAGATCTGACCGTAAACTAATGATGCTCTGCATCATCTACAGAAAACAGCCTCAACTTTAGGCAGCAGCATCAGGGACCCTTCATAGTCTGGCCCCTCACTACCTTTACAATTCCAAGTTTCCAGGACTCTTGCCTTCTCCCTTTCCTCCATCATACCTCCCCCAGCAACAATGGAGTCTTATTCATTATTCTTAGTATATAATGCTAGGTCTGGCACAAAGCAGGTACTCAGCAAATTCCTGTCAAATGATATGTGGCATAAATGTATGAATGAATGGATGAAAAAGTAAATATATTACTTTCGTACTGCTGCTGTAAAAAGTTACCACAAATTTATTGGTTTAAGACAGCGGTCCTGGGACATCCCTGGTGGCCCAGTGGTTAAGAATCCACCTGCCAATACAGGGGACATGGGTTCTATCCCTGGGCCAGGAACATCCCACATGCCACGGATCAACTAAGCCCGTGCGCCACAACTACTGAGCCTGCGTTCTAGAGTCCGTG
This sequence comes from Balaenoptera physalus, assembly GCF_965194825.1. Classification (NCBI taxonomy): domain Eukaryota; kingdom Metazoa; phylum Chordata; class Mammalia; order Artiodactyla; family Balaenopteridae; genus Balaenoptera; species Balaenoptera physalus. The sequence continues at coordinate 42,948,026 of NC_138882.1, forward strand.
AGCCACAAATACTGAGCCCACGTGCCACAACTATGGAAAGCCCGCACGCCTAGAGCCCCTGCTCCACAACAAGAGAAGCCACTGCAATGAGAAGCCTTCGCACTTCAATGAAGAGTAGCCCCCACTCACCACAACTAGAGAAAGCCCATGCACGGCAATGAAGACCCAATGCAGCCACAAAAAAAAAAAAAGACAGCAGTCTCCAACCTTTTTGGCACCAGGGACCAGTTTCGTGGAAGACAGTATTTCCACGCATGGAGGGTGGGAGGGTGGGTGTGGGGGGATGGTTGTTCAGGCGGTAATGTGAGCGATGGGGAGCAGCAGATGAAGCTTCGGTCACTTGCCTGCTGTTCAGCTCCTGCTGTGCAGCCGGTTCCTAACAGGAACCCGGAATGGTACCGGTGCGCAGACCGGGGGTTGTGGAAAACTGGTTTAAGACAACACAAGTTTATTATATTATAGTTCTGGAAGTCAGAAGTCCAAAATGGGTTAACAGGGCTGCATTCCTTCTGGAGGCTCCAGGGAAGAACCTGTTTCCTTGTCTCTTCCAGCTTCCAGAGGCCACCTCATTCCCCAGCTTAATGCCCCTTCCTGTATCTTCACATCACTCTAGACTCTGCTTTGATCATCCCATATCCTTCTTCTCTCTATATCTCTGACTTTGACACTCCTGCATCCTTCTAGTAAGGACCTCTGTGATTATATCATAGAGTCTATCTGGATAATCCATAATAATCTCCCTGTCTCAAGTGCTATAACTCAATCATATGCAAAGTTCCTTTTGCCATGTAAGGCAACATATTTAACAGTTTTGGAGATTAGGATGTGAATGTCTTGGGGTGGGAGGCATTATTCAGCCTTCCACAGTGAATCAATAGATTTTTTTTTTAAATGAGAAGTATCATAGTAGTATAAGCTGCCAGGAAAAATATAAAAAGGTGAGTCTAAACTCTGCCTAGAAAATCAAGGAAAAGCTTCACAGAGGGAATGGTGCTTGAGCTGAGTTTGAAGCATATGCAGGCATTCTAAAGGAACACAGGGAGGCAGCTCTTCTATGTGGAGGAAAGAGCATAACCAAAAGCAGAAGCATGGGGACAGCGGCCAGTGGGTTGACATGACAGAAGCACAGGTTTCAAGTGGAGGGTACAGTGAAAGGGAGAGTGGAGTGGAGGGCAGGATCTTACATGCCAAGCTAAGGAGTTTGGAGTTTACTCTGAAGTATGTGGGGAATCATTTGGGAAGCAAGCAGGGATATGAAACGATTATGTTCTAGAACAGCACTATCCAATAGAACTTTCTGCAATGATGCAAATGCTCTCTATCTACACTGTTCAATGGGCAACCATGAGCCACATGGGCTATTGAGCCCTTAAAATGTAGCCAGAGTAACTGAATTTTAAATTTTATTTAATTTTAATTAATTTAAATGTAAATAGCTATATGTGGCTTGTGTCTACCATATTGGACAATACTCTTCTGGAAAGATCACCTGGAGGATGGATTGAAGGTGATTTGTAGGTATGGGAGACTAAGGCAGGGAGCCCAGAAGGCATCTGCCCAGATGAAAAGCGAACACAGCCTAAAATACTGGCAGTAGTGATGACAGTTGGTGGAGACATTAGAGAGGGTTGTCACACTAGGAGTGTTAGATTGATTGAACGTAGGTGTAGTCAAGGCTAAGAAGAATCTCAGTATCTCATGTGGGTGGTTGAATAGTGCTATTCACCAAGTTAAAGGAGCAGAGTTTAAATGTTATGATGATAAGTTTAATTTAACAGACCTACTTTAAGCTTCCTATTAAATGGAAACATTCTAAAATAAATATGTCTACAGCTCATGAGACGGAGATCTGGGCTGAAGGTATAGGTTTGGAAACTATCAGTATATAGGTGAAGGCTGAACCCCTGGGTGTGGATGGCTTTACCCAGGAGGAGTAAATAGCCTAGAAAAGCAGAGGGTACAAGACAGAACCTCAGGGAGAACCAGCATAGGCTGGGAGGAAAGGATTCTTGAGCTATGAGGAAAACTAGGAGAGAGTGGGGTTGTGGACTCTGAAGGAGGAAGAAATCAGGAAGGAAATGATGAGTTTTTCTTTCAGAGCTCAAATGTAATAGTGACTGAAAAGTTGTCATGGGATTTGAGACAGGTGACTTAGCAAGAGCAGTTTCAGCAGAGTAGGGATGGAGGTTGATGGTCAATGAAAGCCAGAGGAGTCATGGGTAATTGTGAGGGAAAAGGCAGAGGCACCATTGTAGACCCTAAGCGTTAACTCTTGTCTCAATGAGCTTGACTGAGAGAAAAAGAGAAGGAGATCAGAGGGTAAAGGGGAATACAGAGGTGAAAGATAGGTGAGATTTACTCCCATTTACATGCAGAAGGCAAAGAGACTAAAGCTTGGGGGATGCTGGAAATACAGGAGAGAGGAAAAGGGGATGGATAACGCTGCCAGCTGTCCAAACCAAGCAGTCTGTACTTTAGTTTTCCATATGATAAAAGCAAACAAAAACACATAGGTGTAGATTCCATTTTAAAAATCCCATTTGAAAAAAATTATTATATGTGCACAAGTAGTACAGTCTAATGTAAAATGTAAGCTATAACATAGATTTTTATCAGTATGCTTTCCCTGTCAGGCCATCTTTGGTCCACAAATTTAATTAAAGAGCCTCTGGTATTTCTGTCGAAACCTCTGACATATCAGAGAATGACTGATAGAGCAAGGTCTCTGCATCTCAGAGAATTAGCCCCTTGTCATTTGCTGAGCCAAGGCCAGAATGACCTTCTTTCCAGAGGCATCAGAGGTGACTATAGGAGCAAAGTTACAAAAGTATAAAATCATTCCCAACTTGCCCCTCAGGTTTCTGCACTGCTCCACTACCAGCACCCTACACACACACACACACACACACACACACACACTTACACGGACACACGCAAACCCTACTTTACATAAGGATAGCTGTCTTAGTCTGTTCTGGTTACAAAATACCATAGATGGGGTGGCTTATAGACGACAGAAATTGATTTCTCCCAGTTCTGGAGGCTGGCTGGCTTCCTGATTCATAGATGGTCATCTTCTCACTGTGTACTTACATGGCAGTAGGATCTCTCTGGAGCCTCCTTTATAAGGACACTAATCCCATTGATAAGGGTTCTGCCCTCATGACTAATCACCTCCCTAAGGCTTCACTTCAAACACCATCACATTAGGGCTTAGGCTTCAACATATGAATTATGGAGGGGGTGGGAGGGACAAAAACATTCGGTCCATAACAATGGGATAGCTGTGACCTGGGCTCATCTCCCACCTTCACTCTGATAGCCACCAGTAGGTTTAGAGCTGTCTCTAAGAAGTGGCCTCAGGAGAGTCAGGGGAACTGAAAGGAAGAAGAGGAGGGTCAGGAAGAAAAAGAAGATGGAAATACAGAGGTTCCTGCAGGAGAGAGTGTGAAAGTAACACTCATGATACTTGAGGACACCTGGACATTTCATTAGCCATGATAGATTTTGGTCTTGGGAGTGTCAAGCACACACAGAGTCAGATTAAGTAATATGGGAAGAGTGACGATAGGCCAGTGCTTTGTAAACTCTCTGAGGAAGAGGAGGAGGAGTGGGGCAGGAAGAAGGAGAGGAGAAAAGGGGAGGGGAGGGGGATAGAGAAGGTGAGGAGGAGGCTGCAGAAAAGGCCAATGCAACTATGTTCTGCTCCTCCTTGAATTCTTCACATATCCCCATGTCATCAGCCCATAGTCCCAGTCAAATGCTGGGGTTGAAAATCTGTTAAATGCTAATGGGACTCTAGTGGGAGATTTCCTTCTCTTTCCTGGCACTCCAAACGGTGGCAGCCTGGCCCTGTCTATTCATTAATGCCTGTTAGTCAATACTGAAGGAGATGACAGAGTACTTGCAAATGACACAGCCAACATGTATTCCTGTGTCTCCAAGGAAGGGAGAATTTGCCAAAAACTCAGATCTTTTTCCATGGAAAGCTAAACAATAAAAGAGAAGAAGAAACTTGGAGCTGGAAGAGAAATTTCAGGTTCACTATCGTTTTCAGATAAGGAATATATGGCTCACAGATGCTTAATGAATTGCCCAAAGAAACAAACCAGAGACCAGGTCTCCTGACTCCCCATCACGTTCCCTTTCCACTGCTTCAGAGGCTTTCAGTTTCAGTTCCCTGGAGGCATCCTGGAAAAAAGGGTGGAAGGAAGCCCAGTTGAGTGGGCAGACTCTGGTTCCCCCACCCCTTCAACCACATTTAAACATAGTAATTCCTTTTGTCTCCCCTACACACACACACACACACACACACACACACACACACACACACACAGGGCTTCTACATAATATTTCATTTGAAGCAAATTTCTGTTCCTAAAACTAAGTTAAAAAACACTGCGTATACCATACTTCTATTTATGTTTTACATACAACAAGAAACCAGTCCTTGTTCTAAAGACTCATTATCAAATACAGAAGGCTTTTTTCAATATGAATATGTTGTGAAACTAATGAGGGAGTGAACTGAATAGTGAGAGTGGGTGGAAAAAGAGTTAGTGCAGAAAGATTCCCATGCAGCAGGTAGACCTTTCTCTGGAGAGTGTATGACAGTGTTTCTCAAACTGTTTTTGTACATTGAAATCACCCAGAGAGCTTGTTAAAGCACACATCTCAGACCCCACACCAGAGTTTCTGATTCAGAAAGTGTGGGGTGGAGACCAAGAATTTTCTCCTCTAACAAGTTCCTAGATGCTGCCAATGCTGTTGGTCCAGGGACCGCATTTTGAGAATCACTGGTGTAGAGTATAGACGGTTGAACAGGAGTAGCTTCTACAGGAGGTCCTCACGATGCTCCCAACTGAACTTTTGGTATAAAGCAAGAACTTCTTTCTGAGGCAGTATTATTCAATTGGTGCAAATAATATCTGGGACTTTTTTTTTAACATCTTTATTGGAGTATAATTGCATTACAATAGTGTGTTAGTTTCTGCTTTATAACAAAGTGAATCAGCTATACATATACATATATCCCCATATCTCCTCCTTCTTGTATCTCCCTCCCACCCTCCCTATCCCACCCCTCTAGGTGGTCACAAAGCACCGAGCTGATCTTCCTGTGCTATGTGGCTGCTTCCCACTAGCTATCTATTTTACATCTGTTAGTATATATAAGTCCATGCCACTCTCTCACTTTGTCCCAGCTTACCCTTCCCCCTCCCTGTGTCCTCAAGTCCATTCTCTACATCTGTGTCTTTACTCCTGCCCTGCCTTTTTAAGACAAGGAAAAATGCTTATGTTATGATGTTGAATAAAAAAGAATATGATTTCAATGAGAAAAGATAATAGGAAAGAAACTGAAATGTGCTAATTATTTTCCCTGCTGCGCAAAGCAGACAGTATTTGATCTCTAGACATTATGTAGATATGGTAGTTGGTGGTTGGTATGGGAATAAATGCTTATATCTATATGTGTATCAGAGCTACTCATCCATTTAAAAACCATTCATAAACATTGGGGTATGGGGTGGAAATAAATTTCTATTTATATGCATATGAGTGTCATATGCACTCATTCCTTCCACAAATATTTATAAATGCCTACCAGATGCCAGGCACTGTGCCAGGCACTGGGGAAAAGACACATGTTCATTGCCTGCAGTCCCATGAAAGAAACAGGAAGTGAGATAAGAACTAATAGAAGTTTATGGAAAATTCTGTGGAGAGGGAACCATTTGGTTTGACAGATATTGAGCTCCACTTTGGACAATTTAAGTTTGGGTTTGTGGAACATACAGGGTGAGAGATCAAGTAGAAAGCTGGAAAATGTGTAACTCTTGAGGGAAACCTGGGTTGGAGGTGTAGATTGGAGTCTCTAATTACAGGTATAAATGATTCCTCCATGAACATGAGTGACATATGAGGAAAAGAACACCAGCTAGATGAGGAGGAGCCAGTAAAGAAGCTTGAGAAGATAATGCATAAAATTAAGGACATATTAATACTTCTTTTTTAAACAATAGTGATTTATTTGCTTGACATAAGATTCTTTTAGTAATTTAGTCAGTATACCCTGCAGGAAAGAGATGATATGCTGAACTACTCATAACATGTCTAATACTTCCTGGTGAGAATCAAACCATACTCAGTATTTTCATGTAAATCATGGTGTCTTATTTAAGTGAGCAAAGGTTTATCCTCACAAACATAATGCTAAAACCCTAATTAATAATTTTTCTAATAGTTTTCTCCTTAAGGCCGTTAGCTTTCACTCATTTAGTCATATATATGTGTGTGTGTGTGTATATATATATATATATATATATATAGTATTGATCATGTGCAAAAAATAAGTCAATTTCCATCAGTTTAGGGCGCTAACGGATTTGTAATGTAATCTCACATGTGCTCATGTGTGTGCGTGCACACACACACACAAACACAATCTTTTACCTTCTTCCTTATTACCTCATCTCTCTTTGTGTGCTTAAGGTACAATTACAACGCTGAGACCGTCACATCTCTAGTTATAGTTGTCGTGAACTTTTACAATTTTAAGTAAAAATCACGCCTCAGTCTGTGGGTTAATATTCAATTCAATGTACATTTAATAAGCTCTTTTGTCCATGTTGATACAATAGTGGGTTAGAGGACTATTTCTGCGCTCACTGAACTTACTGAGCAATACGTATCTTTTTGACAAAAGAAAGTTGGCTTTCCAGTTATTTATGTATACAAAAGTATATATATATTTAAAATGTGTAGATGATGTTTTTATTATTTTGTTACATATATGGTTTCAGGTTGTCATTTTGGTCATTGTGCAAGTTACACATGTGTAGTACTGTATTTATAAGAATTTAAGATTTTCAAGGTTTGGGAGTGAAAGTTTTGACTACAAAGAAACAACGCAAGGGATTGTTGAGGGTGATAGATCTGTTCTGTATCTTGATTGTGGTAGTGCTTACACAATTCTGCATTTATCAAAAGTATAGAACTCTACACCCCCAACTTTACTATACGTAAATTTAAAAATAAATTTAAAACTTTAAATACTGAATCTATAATAGTTGCTACTTTAAAGGATATTGTTTAAAATAAATTCAACTTGTCACTTTATGGTCAAACCACTGATACACACACACACACACACACACACTCTTCTCTTTATAGAACTTCCACACAAGGTTATTTATTTGCTTGTAATCTTACTCCAGGGAAGTTCGGTTGACTTTCCCAAGATACAGTGGAAGGGGGCTGTTCAACACTTTTGGCCTGTGATACCTCAAATTTCTACTTGTTTGTTAAGAGAATTCTCCAGAGACAGATGTATTACAGCACTTTGAGAACAATATTCACACCCACTGATGAAGAGTGAAAAGGGAGAGCTCAGGGTTCAACTCTGGGAAACAATTTAGTGGCTACATGTGCTACTTAGGGACTAACTTGGAGCAGGTACTTGGAAAGAAGCAATTAAAAATGGTGACAAATACCTCCCAGAGTATATGGGGATTAAGACTTGTGCTCAAGTCTTCCATCACTGCCTCTGTGAACACACTGGACTTCAAATACACATCTCTTTATCCACTCTATTACCTCATGGCCATTACTTGCGGGTGATAGATGCTGGTGTTCACAGAACAGCGTGCTGATGCATTTTTTCCTGCCATTGTATGTAACATGTTTTCTAATTCTTTTGCTCTATTCAGCATTTGACCCCAACGATAGGGGATTATGGTATTAACTCTCTACCCAGCACACATTCTTTACAGACTCTCACTAAATACTGTAAGCCTGCTGCAGATAGGAATAAAAGTGAAAGCATACCGTCTGGTCTTAAGCTGAGCACACAGAGGGTCGTGATCCAATTGGAAGGGAAGCAGAATTTTTAAAAAGAAAGAGGTTTGACCAAATTTTAATCCTTGTCATTTTCATTTCTCTTACCCTGTGGATTTGGGTGATTTTATTTACACTGTCAGCTTGAGCCTAGGGATTGGAAATCAGGCTTTTATGGAGATTATTAAAAGTACATAGAGTACACTAAAGGTTGGGCTAACTGATATATGCTGCTAAAAATATGAATGCGAATGCCCTGGTATTAGATGCCACTGGCGTACATTTCATCCTCCTTAGAAGGTTATTCTTGGGAGCTGGACCTGCTGCAATGGTAAAGAGATGCAGGCTGTCAGGATATTTCTAATAGGTAGTGAATGACCACGGATGCAGACGAATTAGCATTACTCAGATGAGAAGGTAGCTCTTTATACCATTAATTCCAATGCAAAGTAATTCCACCTCCGTCTCCTAAAAGAGAGGGTATTGTAAATTGGGGGCCAGGGGTGGGGAGAGGAGGAGGGCAGGGTTAAAGCTTCAAGGATTTATTGATGGCTTGGATGAGCTGCGATGTCGTCCAAGTCTCTAGGCTGGGATTTTTTGGCCTGAGCTTCTCTAGTGACTAGATGCATGACTAGTGACTTGGTTAGGTAATCTTATATAGGCCTAGATGACAAAGATAAAGCTCTAGACCTCAGTCACAGTCTTTAAGGTCTCAGCAGATAAAAATGAAATGGTTTACTCAATCTCAAAATACTAGGAGTATTCATGCTTGGACAAAGCAGGTTTAGGATCTCAAAGGCATGGAAATACCACGTTACAAAGTAGCTGACTATGCAAGACTGGTGTCCTTGCAAGGTTATAGATTATGATAATCTTAACAGGCTTAAGAGGGTTTTAGATAGATGCATGGGTCACCGCTCTATGCTGGCCCACCGTGAGAAAATGGGGTATTTTAGGGACTTAAATGGGGTATTTTAGGGACTTATTTCCAATTATGAGGGCCAATAGCATCCCCAGGCCTGCTGCATAACCTCCTTGGGTGTCACTGATAGATCAAGAGTCACTGCTATGCTGAAGCTTTGAAGTGTGATCCCCACCTAGAAACGGGGAGGAAGGCAAATGGTTGGAAACAACTGACCATGTGTTTATTTCACCTGGTGCTCACAAGTCCCAAGACCTGGGCCACGATGTTCAGTTTATGAACTGAGGTTTGTATCTCTTTGTCATGTCCTAGATGCCTATGTATAAAAATGTGCTATCCAGGCCACAGAAAAGGGACCGCTGTGAAAGGCGGACCTTCAGTGCCTTCATTGCCTGAAACCTTAGCTCTGAACAACTTGCCCCAACTCTCTTACATTCTACATCCTGACTTGTTCCTCATCCTCTTGGCTTCAGATCTGGTGATTTATTTTCCATTTTACAGCCTTACCCACTCACCCCCAAAACCAGCCGCCCTCTGACTAAAATGTTTATTTCCCTCTTAAACTTTGATCCCAATTCCTGCTGTGATGGTACTGCCCTCATGCATACTAAGTAAACAGCCCCGCCTGCCCACATGGGCCGCTCTAATCAGTGTGCATCTATCTCCCAAGAGAGGCTCGCCCTCCAGGTGTCCCACAGTCCCCAGGTAAGATCTGTTTGAGGGCACAGAGTCAACTGCTATTAGAAAGGAGTAAAATATGTCCTTTAGTGTGATGGCGTACAAACTGCTATGACTCTGACTCATACCAGACCAATCCTCCCTCATTAACTGTCCTTTTAAAACATAAACGAACATGTTATGCTATTTATGTATTTTTTCAAATCGGGTTTCACACGTTTTATTTACTGGATTTGCATAAGTCAGGAAGGACAAATATGAGTTCTCTCTTTAGTACAACAGTATTAGTGACATAACGACAAGTCCAGTGTCCTGGCCCATATTACACAGCAAGTGAATTACAGAGCTTAACGCACTTGGTCAGTGCTTCATCTGCAACCTATGTTCCCTTGGGCTGAGATCCTCCGGAAAACAGGGATCAAATCCATGTGGTCTCTCTGTATGAAAATTAATAAATAAATTTGATGATAGGATGATAACATCGATGATGATGAGAGTGATAAATATGCTTTTCATTTCTAACTGTATAAATCAATGTATTTTCCTGATTTTCATATCTGCACGCCTTTGCACTGTTTCCTCTACTTATAATGCCCTAGAGCAGTGGTCCCCAACATTTTTGGCACCAGGGACCGGTTTCGTGGAGGACAATTTTTCCACAGATGGGGGGGTATGGTTCAGGTGGTAATGTGAGCAATGGGGAGCGATGGGGAGCTGCAGATGAAGCTTCGTTGGCTTGCCTGCCACTCACCTCCTGCTGTGCAGCTGGGTTCCTAGCAGGCTGCAGACTGGTACCAGTCCGTGGCCCGGGGATTGGAGACCCCTGCCCTAGACATTGTGAAGTAAGTCAGACAGAGAAAGACAAATATCATATGATACCAGTCATACATGGAATCTAATTTAAAAATGATACAAATGAACTTATTTACAAAACAGAAATAGAGTTACAGATGTAGAAAACAAACTTATGGTTACCGGGGACAAACGGGGGAGGGATAAACTAGAAGATTGGGATTGACATATACACACTACTACATATAGAATAGATAACTACTAAAGACCTATTGTATAGCACAGGGAACTCTACTCAATACTGTGTAATGGCCTATATGGAAAAGAATCTAAAAAAGAGTGGATATATGTATATGTATAACTGATTCACCTTGTTGTACCCTGAAACTAACACAACATTTTAAATCAACTATACTGCAATGAAATTTTTTTTAAAAAAAGGTAGTCCCTTTACACTCACTTTACAACACTAAATTAATAACATCATAACAATATATTAATAATGTATAATAGTATAATAGACAATAATATATATGCTATATATAAAAAAGAAAGAATCCCTTCCACCTGCCTTATTTGACTAGAAAATCTTGCTTCATCTTTTAGAACCTGACACCTGTGTAACCTCCTCTCTGAGATCTGCACCTATCACTGCCCCTCCCCACCTCCAAACAGAATTAACTAAGTTATAAGCTGTTACACTTAGGATATAATTCTTTATGTCATTTTTGTTTATCTGTATGTTTTTCCCACCAGATTATGGACAAGGCCAGCCTCGATTTCATAGTCCTTTTTGCACTCCAATCTCTGCCATGGTGCCCAATAAGTTACAGATACTAAAAAAGGATTTTTGGAACCAAACGTTGTGAAGATGATGGTGATGATGGTGATCAGGCAGGAGGATGATTTCACTCCTTTCAAGAGAAATAAAGAGCTTTTCCAGCTTTATGAACTAGTCTTCCATTTAGAATAGTATATTGGTCAAGATAATCAATGCAGGCTGCTATACAAAGCAATTTCCAGATATAAGTACTATTGCCCAATACAAAGCTATTACTTACTCGTGAGCATGTGGTGTTGCTTGGGCATCTTCCATTGTGTGGCTCTTCCATCTTAGAATTCTTTGCTTCCAGCTATTTCGATGGGAGAAAATGTAAAGAAGACACATGAGATTTTAACACACTTGGCCTCAAAATAACAGTCATCACTTCTGCTCCTGTTCCATTGGCTGGAGCTTGGGGACCACATAGCCCATCTAACTTCAGAGTGACCCAGGAAATGTAATCTTCCTGCATGTCCAAGAATAGACTCCAATATTGTGAACACTAAAAGTTTCTTGCAATAGTCTAAACTTCTGGACACCAAATATCTATTTTACTTTCCTCTCACTCACAGAGCATGCTCTCCTCACCCCACGGAGGACAATGCCCTTAGGTCTCATCCAGTCGCCACCACCATATCAATGTCCAGAACACCCGGGGAATGCAGCATCTTCTCCATCAGTCTTATGTAGGACCTCTAGGTGTAGTAGCCTACATATTAAAAAGACAAGTAATCTGTACCCTATTTCCCCACCAATCACAGCCCATTTATAATGGAAAAAAGGGCAGGAAAATAATCCCGTCTGCAAAGGGAAATAATAGGTAACACTCAGCATGATGGTCCACAGCCATGCTGAGCCCCTCTGGGTCAGCACTGTGAAGCCCATACCTTCTGGGCAGGGTGGATGTGTGTGAAGTTGCCTCTAAGAAGGACCCTATTTTTTGTTCTTCTTCTTGGCCACATATGAAGTGGGCTTGGTGGTGGGGGGCTACCCTTCCTTCAGAACAGTGCACCTCTAAAAGCTTGACTTCCGCTCAGTCTGGAATGGGTTGGCAACTCAAGAACTGTTTTAAGCCTTGAGCAAGGAAAGACGTTTCAAGTCCAGGCCCCTGGTTTCTTTGGCAATGCAATTCTAAAAATTAGAAGGCATATGATATATTTGCTTCCAGTCAGGTCCTTGTGCCAGTAAGCACACCCAGAGTTATTTTCTAGGCATTGTTCTCAAATCTACTTTTGTTTTTCTTCTTTCCCTCCATGCACTTCTATCTTCTAACGTAATTACCTAAATGAATTGAGGCTATCAGAAACAATAGGTGGGAAGGCCATACCCTTGATTTGATATTTTACCTCAAGTAACTTCACTCAATTGAGAACTTTTACTGGATATTTGCCACTTAAAGCCTTCCTTTGGTACCACGTCTTACTGTCAGAGTCTAAAATAAATTTATTTTCTCTAATCTGATAGCCCGAATTTCTGGACTCTGTATTCTGTTTTTGCTAGCAAACACATGAATTCTTTCCTGAGTCATCTCTTTCCTGTAGTACATATATCTAGATTAGCCAAAAACACTACTAAGACTCTGTTTCCTAACCATTTCCTCTGATGATAAAAACTGTGAAGTGACTACCTTCTAATTAATAGCAGGCAATAATTGTACCAAATGGTTTGTCACTGCATAACCTGAATTTCCATCTTTCCAGGTTCTGGCATTACGGGGTTGGCCAAAAAGTTCGTTCAAGTTTTTCCGTAACATCTTACAGAAAAACCCAAATGAACTTTTTGGCCAACCCAATAGTTTCTTTTCAGCCTGTTGCTAAACTCCTAAACCAATGATATACATTAAGTCTAGTGTAACAGTCAAAGAAATCGATTTGGTTATGTCAATACCCCATTTCCGGTACCAATTTCTGTATCAGAGCAATACCTACCAGTTGCTGTAACAACAATCTCAGTGATCTCACACATAGGTTTATTTCTCTCTCGTGTCACTGTCCAATGCAAGTCTGGCAGCTCTCCTTGGAGGCTGTCTTCCAAGTGGTTATTCAGGAACTCAAAGTCCTTCCCTTTCGTGATGCTGGAATCATAAATCAGTGGCATCTAAACTCACTGTGGAAGGGGAAGCAAAAGCCAGAATATTGTTTAAGATACTTCTAAGGGGCAGAACTAGAAGTGGCTTGTATCCTTCAGTCCTAATTTTTTTGGCCAGGACCCTGTCACATGACCCCAATGCAACAAGGAGGAAATGAAATGTTCCTGTGTGCTCAGGAACAGGAAATGGGACTGAGGAGCTTACAGCTCTCTATCCTGTATTAGAAAGTGTCATTTACTTGACTCTTTACTAATGACTGGCCAAACTGAGAAGAGAAGCCCTTTCTTTTCTCAGTTATCAACTAGATGATTGGATAATGATGGCATTTTATTTTTATATGAAAAACGCAGGATCAAAGTACTTTGAAATTATGAGAAATTTAAGGCAAGTATAATTTTTTACCACTTAAGATAAAATGGAAATACTAAGAGGTTCCAAGGGATGCACTGTGAACCATCCAACAAGCCACCAGATCTTTGACTTTGAAAAATAAACTTCTCTGACCAAATCTTCATAACACAGGCAAAGTAGTGTGCAAACTGGCTATAAATGAGTGTTAAGCATGACCGCACAGTTCCTCACAATGGCGATGGTTCAGTCTAAGTGAACTGATTACCTATGTGCTCTAGTCAGACTGAACAGTCACCCAACTCCCTCTCCTTTGAAAGGCACATCTCAGCCCAAGGAGACAGAGGACCTGATCCACCACCGAGTAGTAATCAGAGTAGTAGTACAGTGGAAAGAACACAGGTGCTGAGTGCAACAAATCTAGGGTCTTCCATTGGTTGTACGTCCTGAGCAAGTAATTTGAAACTTCTCTGAAACTCAGTTCCCTCATCTCTCATCTGTGAAATGGAGAGTAATATATCCATCCTGCATAATATTGTGAGCATTACACATATATGTGTGTGTGTGTGTGTGTGTGTGTAAGCGTGGCTGACATTCAGACAATATGAATGGGTCAGAGTACTCTCAATGGTCAGTGTTCATGCTATACTAGGTATTAACTATTTTAGCATCATCACCTACCTATTGATTTATTTAGGCCTACAACATGCATATAATTTTCCTAAGCATTATGGAAAATACGAAGAAATTTAAGACCTAGATCCTGCCATCAGTATAGTTTTGAGATCAACTATGTGAATCGAACTAGAAATATGACAGAAATTCAGAGAGAGAATTCGTGTCAGCATTGGCTGGAAGAGTCAAAGAAATATCCATGAAGAAGGTGACCCCATGAATTTGGAGGACACCAGGCTGTAGACAGTCAGAGCAGGTGAAATGTTTCAGCACAAAGCTTGGTAAAGTAGAGAACGCTGAGGAGACCAGTCAGACTGGAGAGGAGAGCAATTAAAGACAAATGAACTTTATCACCAGCACTGCAAATTCATTCTGAGTAAAATGATACTTACTTTTATGATTAATTTATGATTAATAAAATTTATTCATTTTTAATAAAGAACAATATTCCAGTTACTGAGGGTCCATTGTGTTTCCAGACGGTACTGATATGGGTGCAGTTATAACAGATTCCACTGACTGCAAAACCTTTGCAGAGAGGCAAAATCATCATCATGATTTTGATGATGTATGGTGTGTTTGGTGCTTTTCCAATGTAATTAATCCTGTCCTTTCTATTTCTCTTCTCCTCAAATTGTTCTCTTTTTCTACTCCTCCATACTTGGTATTACAAGAGAGACATGTCAAGTGCCCAGAACAGTAGCTTGGCACATAGACACTCAATGAATATTTGTTAAATGGATTCAACAAAGTTCTGAGAAAGTTCTGCTTGGCAGGATTGCAGCTTCTTATGGTCTTTATTTTATTTTATTTTATTTTAAAAATTTATTTATTTTATTTATTTATTTTTGGCTGTGTTGCGTCTTCATTGCCACGCGGGCTTTCTCTAGTTGCAGCAAGCGGGGGCTACTCTTCACTGCAGTGCGTGGGCTTCTCATTGCGGCGGCTTCTCTTTTTGCAGAGCACCGGCTCTAGGAATGCAGGCTTCAGTAGTTGTGGCACGTGGGCTCAGTAGTTGTGGCACATGGGCTCAGTAGTTGTGGCTCACGGGCTCTAGAGCACAGGCTCAGTAGTCGTGGCGCATGGGCTTAGTTGTTACATGGCATGTGGGATCTTCCCAGACCAGGGCTCGAACCCATATCCCCTGCATTAGCAGGCGGATTCTTAACCACTTCACCACCAGGGAAGCGCCTTATGGTCTTTAAATCAAGCAAGGTGAGTAGAAATTCACCTCCTAAAAACAAAGACAAAGAAGACTGCTGATCAACTCTTAAAATGAGTTTGTATGAATCCATAAGGAAGGAAATTAGTAAATGCTTCTAATGATGAGATATAGTGACCAGAAAAGACAGACAGCCCAGAAAAGTCCCCACCTTTGGAGGCTTCAGTGTAGGCATTGTGTAAGTGCCACTTGCCGGGGCTCAGCACAAACTGGTAATATGCTTATAGCTTTGATGAGCCCTTCAGCAAAGCACCTTCCTTCCCCAATGCTATCCCTAAACTCCGCTTACATAGTTGAATGACAGTAGATAATCAAGGTGGCATAATCTCCAAACCATGCCTAACAGGTATTGTTTTTTTAAGTTAAAGTGATATAATCTTCCTTTTCCTTTAAGTCATGATTCCTTATGGCTTCCATCCATCAAATCTATGTTTCTTAATCTTTACGTGGTGAGTAAATACCTGCTGGAATAAGGAAGGCATTGCTCAACTTTTACCCTCAAATTAGTATTTTTCGGGTGCTTAATAAAATGATAATCTTGAAAGCTAAGCTTTGAGAAAAAGGGATTTCTAAACTTCAGAAACTCCCTTTATGGGCTTCCCTGGTGGCGCAGTGGTTGAGAATCTGCCTGCCAATGCAGGGGACACGGGTTCGAGCCCTGGTCTGGGAAGATCCCACGTGCCGCAGAGCAACTAGGCCCGTGAGCCACAACTACTGAGCCTGCGCGTCTGGAGCCTGTGCTCCCAACAAGAGAGGCCGCGATAGTGAGAGGCCCACGCACCGCGATGAAGAGTGACCCCCGCTCTCGGCAACTGGAGAAAGCCCTCGCACAGAAAGGAAGACCCAACACAACCAAAAATAAATAAATAAATTTAAAAAACAAACAAACCAAAAAAAACTCCCTTTATGTAAGCAAAACAATACATTGAGTGACAATATAGAATTTTACAGGTATAGAGAATTTAGAATATGGCATAAGGGGCATTCCCACCTGCCTGGAGTGCAAGTTGAAAGTTGTTCTGGAGCTGGGAGGAGGAAGAAATGGAAAGAGAAGAAAAACGAAACTAGCCAGTTATGTGTGTTCCTGACGCCCACACTGTGCCCATGAGGAATTCCCCAGAGCAGTGAGACTTGTTCCTTGCTTTCCTGTGAACATACCAGGACAATTTCAATCCCAACCTCCCCCTCCCTCCAGAAGTCTGCATTTTTACTGAAACCTCAGCAATATGGTACCATTGCCAGGTAGGTTAACCTGGCTGGGGTCGTTGTTTAGGTGCCCTGAATTAGAGCTTCTGGCTTCCCAAGGCCTGCACTTGGTACACATGGAATCCAGAAGTTCCTATATACTCCTGTGGGATGATACAGTGGTACTAAGAGGCCAGAGGATTTCCAGGTGCCTGGAGTTGGAACAAGATGGCCACAGAGTACAAGGATTCCACCTCCAGAGGCAACCAGCCAGGACCATGGGTGGGATTAAACACTAACCCCAAAAGACCAGATGAAAGAGTCACTTCTCTGTGCCACCAGTCCAAGGTACCCAGGGAGTGGACCACAGTCATCCCACAGCAAAGACCAGCAAGGAATCAGAGGTGACAAGCTGACCCAAGGTGCCCTCCCACAGCCCCATGAGGGTACATAAGCTTCCTCCCAGGCCCAGATGCTACCCAGCTGACAGGTAGAAGGAGAGAAGTGAACTCCAAGAAGACATTTACCCCAAAGAGGCTGATGTCAACAAGAGAAGGGGTTGTCTTTAGTTGTCAAGTTTATTTGGTCTCCCTCCACTTCCCTATGAGAGAGAGATGAGAGGTCAGAGCAAGATGAGAAATTATATTAAAAATATAAAATGCTCTATGCTTTTAACTCAGCTGAGTGTAATGCATGTGATTTTTAACCCCAGATTGTATTAATGATGCAAAGTCACTGGTCAAAATGCCCAGAGGCCCTCTCCCTGCTTTAAATGGTAGAATGCAGTTTGGATAGAAATAAGTGTAATGTCATCTGACTTGTATAGCTTTGCAAGGTTTTTCATCTGTTTTATTAAAATTTTTTTCACATCATAGGTCCAATGAAGGGGTGGGATTTAGTCACTACATTTTTATCTAAGAAATGTTATTTCCTTACCATCAGTGGAGAGACTATAGAAAACATAAAGTTGCTCACATTAGTTGTGCTATGAATCAATATTTGGTATTTAGAAAGATAACAGGACAGAAATTTATGGGAAAGACATCATTTGCCAGGTATTGTCAGTCACTTTACATACACTCACTGTCTTTCATGCTCCTCAAACCACCATTGTTCCCATGTTACAGATGAGGAAACGGAAACTGATTAATAAATCAAAGTCAGTTTGTCCAAGGTCACCAAGGCTGGAAGGTGCAGAGCTAGAACTGGAATGCAGCTGGATGACTGTGGCAGGACCCTTGCTGCTTCCCCACATGGTCCAAGGTCTCTGCCCCTCTGCCCAGAATGTCACACACAGACCTGCCGAATAGCCACACACCCAGTGAACACACAGGGCTGATGCCTCCTGTTCTCTGGAAATGGACTCTGGAACTTCAAGCTGCCAACCTCAGACTTTATTTGACCTTAGTGAAGACCAGCAGCCCAGGCTACCTCCCCTCCTAAGACAGGAGACTCGCTTTTCTCACCCAGGTTCCCAGTTTTGAAGCTAGATTGAAAGATTTATTTTTCCCTCTGGCTACTGCGTTTGCAGTCCCTCCAATTAGCACATTCATTCTTTAAAGAAATGCCCAAGTTGCTTTTCTGGTTTCTCAGCTTCTCAGGCTGCTGATCTGAAGGGTCATTGTCTTGACAAATCAGGAGTGTGGCACCTAGTCTCTGGGTTACTCAGCCTGGCCCAGGTGCCTTCAAATAACCACCTGTTCTTTTAGATACTACAAGAAGCATGCAGGAGCCAGAAGGTAAGGTGTCATGGTCCCTGGAACACAGCAGCCTGAAGGAGTACTTAGGGAGAGGATGCTGGTCTTCAAACACTTAAAAGAACACTTTCTAATATGCAGGCATCACATCCTGTAGAGCATGAAGCATGTGGTAGGACAATTATGGTGGGCTTTCTGAAGTCGTGGAAAAAGACTAAAAATGGCCCATGCCTTAGGACATAAGGAAAAATAGGCATTGAGCCAGTGGAAACCAAGAAGTAAGCCAGAAAGAAATGGAAGAGTTTCTGCTTTTCTTTGCTAGTTCCTTTCTATAGTAAAAGGCAATTTTACTAGCATTTTGTCAGCCAGAGCCCTTTGTAAACAAGTACTTGCAAATTCTCAGACCAGTAAAACTGGAGATTCATAAAGGTGTTTTGAGGACTGTAAGCCTTAAATGCTTTTGTGAATTATTAATACAAATTAAAGAGTGTCTGCTTTTTTAACCCTTGAGTAATGCTATCTATTTTATGAAAACTAGTCATTCATACTGAGAATGTTTAGAACATTTTGTTAACCAGAATATTTAACTTATGGGAGAATTTGGTACTAAATCGGCTAAAAATTTTCATAGATCGTGAAAATCTATGTACTTCAGAATTAGGAGGAGGAGGCTGCCTCCCAAATATGAGAATTTATTAACTGTGTGACCTTCAGGTCCTTTCAATTCCCTGTGCCTCATTTTTCTCATTTTTAAATGAGTATAATGACATCTACCATCCCCGGTTATTAAGCTTAAATGAGAGAGGCATATGCGCATGCCCAGCACATACTTGCATATAGGAGACACTCACTGCATAAACACACTGCAATTATGACGATGATGATTAGCATCCTTTTTAATGCTGCTACTACCATTTGTGTGAGCTTATTTCTAACTCTCCTTCTCATTTTACCAGCCTCTGCCCACCCTGGAATTCTGGCCTTACATACCTCTCCCTGGAACACTGAAAGTTTTCCCAAATGCTATGATCAGCCCTTCCTCTTCCCATTCAAAGAATAAAGAGTGGTTTGGGAGTGTCTGAGCCCTCCAGGGCTGGCTCTCCCCTCCACGGAGACACCACCCCTGGCTTAGTCTTGGTTCGTCCCATCATTTCCTCTTTCTCTGGGCCAGACCTGGATAAACTTGTGGTTTCCTTCCTTCGCGCTCTCTGGAGAGCTGAGTACTGCACACTTGAAAGCCTAAAAACTTGTCATTTCCACCTTGAACTAGTGGCTGACCTCGCCAGACAGCCTGGGAAATGAATTAGTGTCCTTAAGCAGAGACAGAATATGAGCAGTGACCCAGCTCTCCTAGGCAGCTATGGAAACTGTCAAGTGGTAGTTAAAGTTCCTTTCTTCCCAACCCCTTTAATTATGTTGAAAACTATGTCATATTGTTTTTGAAAAAGTTAATGAAATAGTAGGTAAAGGTGAACCAAGGAACATAATTTACTTGGATTTCCTTGCAAGCTTTTGATAAGGTCCCTCATAAAAGACCATTAAGGAAAATAGATGGCCAGAGGGCTCTGGGCAAAAGTCTTTTTGGTGTATTAAAAACTGGTTAAGCAATTTTAGAAGGAAGAATCACTGACGCTAGCTACTTCTTAGAGTGGAGAGAGGTTAATCACAAGCTGTCCCCAGTGTTAGTATTTGGACTTGAAATGTTTGAATGACTTGTGAAGGAAAAGAAAGCAAAGTTGGTCAAAGACACAAAACGATGATCATAGTACAAGCTGTTTATAGTGTTTGGTAGGAGTGAAGGTTCCTTGCCCATCAACCAGGAATGCAGTCCCTGGAGGGAAGAGCTGGGGGCCTACCCTGAAGATGAAACCTCCAAGGATGAGAACTAAACTCTGAAAACCTTTCAGAGAAAGACAGAGACACTTCTCATTTGTGGCCCCAGTGCAGCCAGGCCTGAGGCTGAAGGGCAGGACACAGTGACCTTGCAAGTGT
Source organism: Balaenoptera physalus (assembly GCF_965194825.1). Lineage (NCBI taxonomy): Eukaryota > Metazoa > Chordata > Mammalia > Artiodactyla > Balaenopteridae > Balaenoptera > Balaenoptera physalus. The sequence goes on from NC_138882.1 coordinate 42,968,285, forward strand.
CCTTCCCACCCTTCCCGCAGATGGTGGTTTAAGGCCATGAAAAATCAGAAATGAGCGGCATGGGTGGAAAGCATTTAAGCAATATGAAGACACCATTTTGCATAGTTTTCATTCCAAAATTGTAGAAGAATAATTCTACCGGTAAAGGAAAGCCAAAGCAATGTCATGGGGACTAAAACATTAAACACATCTTCTGGTTAATTCTTGTATTTGACTTGAAGCAGTAGAAGATAAACAAGAGATGCTGAGGACCTGTTTACTGCCTACTATAGGGGCAATGGGAGTACTTCGTTTTTTACAAAAGAAGATAGACCTTCCTTGAAAGTGCCTGTAATCTAACAATGTAGTTATTCTCATAATTATCCTCACTGTTGCCTCCCCTCCTCCAATATTTTCACTGCAAAATGAAACAGAGGGAATTACACAAATATCTGGATGCAGATGAGGCAAATAAACCCCAGGTGCCCTCCCAGCCATGTTCTTCATTAATCTTTATGACACTTCTTATCAAGTCCCACCTGCGTTTCTTCAAGATCAAAAAGTCTAAAACCCAAAAGTCACATTGCAATCAGGGACAAAGTGAATCCGAATCTGTATTTACCCAAACTTCTTTTCTTTTGCCCAGTCAAGTAATAATTTGCTAGTTTATACATAGGGTGCTATTTACACAGTAGGAACGCATTTATTTTGAGACAGACATAGAGAGAGAATACGTCAGATAATACATTGGACATTAAAATACTGCTCTCAAAGAGTCCACCAGTAGACCCACTCAAATATAGTCAACTTACTTTTGAAAAGTTGCAAAGGCAATTCAATAGGGAAGAAGTAGTCTTTTCAATGAATGGTACAGGAACAATTGGATGTCCATAGGCAAAAAAAAAAAAAAAAAAAAAAACACAAAAAACCAACAACTCCAACAAAAAACAAAAAACCTCTATACATACTATATACAAAAGTTAACTCAAAATGGTTCGTAGGCTTAACTGTAAATGTAACTGTAAACTTACGAAATTTCTAAAAGAAAATATAGAAGAAAATCTTTGCAACACTGGGTTAGTTGCAAAAAGTTCTTAGATACAACAGCAAAAGTGCTATCCATAAAAGAAAAAAATGGACAAACTGGACTTGATAAAAATTCAAAGTCTTAGGATCTGAGTCATAAACAGAAACTGAAACAAAAAACAAACCTTCCATGTTTCCAACCAGACTTAGAGATATAAACCTTTCCTCAGGAACATAAGAAGTTGAGTGAGCAACTAAATTGAAAACTGGCAGCTCCTCAGCTAACTTTTCCCCAGACTGGGTCAAGTAGAAATCAGTGACTCTTTGCTCTGTTTTCCTAGTAATTTGTGGGCATTTTGGTACTTAACACACTCTATCGTCATCAATTGTCATAGACTCATCTCATGCACAAATGTCAGCGGTGGGGCCCAGTATATTGTATCTGTGTCCTCCCAGAACCTAGTAGAGGGATTGATAGAGAAGATGTAGTCAATAAATGTTTGAAGAATAAAATAAAGAAAGAGGAGGAAAGCAAGAAAGTAGGAGAAAAACATTATGGGAGGAGAGAAAGGGAAGGAGGGGAGGGAGGAAAGGAAGAGAAAAGGAGAGGAGAAGAATGGAAGGCAAGGGAGAAAGAGCGAGAAGGGAGAATGAAAATGAAGAAAAGGGAAGAAGGGAAAAAGAAACACGTGCTTCGGGTGAAGAAAATGAGGACAGGTGGGGTCTGTGGAGAGATGGGGTAGTGTCTGGTGGGGGACAGGGGCAGCCATGGGCCAGCCTGATCATCTGGGCCACGTTACCCAAAGCAGCCTGCGGTTTCAGGCCACTCACCCTGAGATCACCAGCACCCGCTGTCCCTCATGCTACAGCCCTGTGGATGTCAGCAGCCGTTGTGTGGTTCAGCACAGGGCCAAGACGGCAGCTGAGGCAGGAAGAGGGAGGCCAGAGCTGCTGGCTGGTGCCACTGGGCCTGCTCCCCCTTCTCCCCGGCTGTGGGCCTGGGTGCCAGCACCAGAGAAGCCAGGTCAGGGTGGCGAGGAGCGCTGGCATGGCAGGCCTCTCACATTCTCTCCTTTCCAATGGCCCCGCATTGCTGGGGAAACGGGAGGGGATGGGCAGCCAGCAGCCGAGAGTGAGAACTTCCTCTTGCCAGAGCCAGCTGCTGGCTGCCATCTGGGCAGGGGCAGTGCCAGTTTCCCAAATCTGCCTTCCCTTTGGAAAACGGGGAGAAAACTCTGTGCTGGGGAGATAGCTTCTCCTTCCATCCTGAGGCTCTCAGTTAAAAACCCAACAAAACCAGCCTTTGAAAAAAAGAAGGGATGAGAAATGCCACATGTTGGTCTGTTTCCAAAGGAATTTGCTTCTCCTAGGGCCTTTACATCCAAGAAAAATCTCTATTTGCCCTCGATTTCCCTTGGTTCTTTCCTTTTACTTAGTGATAACCTTTACTTTTACAAATTAAATCTGTTTGCACTAATAAAATGCATATCTGTGTGTACTTTTTTTGTCACATAGAGATGGAATCATCCACTATAAACTGGAAATTTTCTGAGAGATGCGATCTAGTTTTTTTATTTCACCCTCTACCACGAATAACCAAGCAGCTCACGAAACTGATGCTCACTGGATACTTTCTGGAGGATTTATTCATTCACTGAATGCATTTTGAGCACCGTCTAAACATTAACAGAGGATTGTTGATGATGATGAATTGAAGAAGACCTGGCTCCTGTTCTCAGAGTTCAGCCAGTTGAATGCAAGCATCCCCTCAGACCCTCCTGGACATCAGGGCAATGGGAACCTGCTGCAGTGCGTCAGTCCTGTGCGCGGCCCGGACCCGAGCCCCCAGTGTTATTTCCTGTGCTACCGCTATGTTCCCAGGAGGCAGATGGGACAAGAGTTGGCACCTGACAGAGCACAGAATCAAGGAGAGCCTCTGCAAAACCCAAAGGCAGACGAGCTTTGTGCAGGGGTGAGAGTCAATATATGTAACCAGCTGCCCGCCATGGGCACTGACCAGTCGGAGCAGATGCTGGCCGGGAAAGATCAGTACGGTCACCTCGATACATACCAGCTGAACATGAATCCTGGATTTATTTTTTATTATTGCCTTAGCTGTCAATTCCTTCTTCTCCGTCTTGATGCCTCTCCTCTTAGTGAAGCATGGAAGCAACCCAGCATCCCACCATAGCAACTGGATGGATGCAGGGATAGAAGTGCTTCATGAGGACCTCAAGTTAGCAGAGATCTTCACAGTGAGACTTCAGTTTGGCTTCCCCGACTTTGCTGGTATCCTGGTCCCAAAGCAACTCTCAACATGCCAAGTATTCACGGGATAGTTGGAAGAGGCAGGCTGAAATCCAGGCAAGGTCTCAAGAGTGAGGTTCACGCTCTAAAATATAAGGTTCATCCCAGCTGATGTTTAGCCTGTCTGGGGGCAATCAGGCCCTAAGGAAAACTGGTTCACACTGTCCAAACTCACAGGAACAACACTATCTTGCATTTTAAGTTTCTCCTAAGTTATTTAACAATAATAAAAAATACATGTAAAAATACATGCAGTTTGCATAGGCCTGAGCCTCCAGTGAGCACTGATTATTGGATAAATTTGAAAGTGCATGATCTCACTTGACCCTCACCGTGGTCCCTGAGATAAGCAGGGCAGGCATTATTTGTTCCCATTTGGTAGCCCAGCAGAAGTAAACAGTTTGTCTCAGCTGGCATATTCAGTGGCAGAGTTAGATCAGAAGTTAGGTCTCCTGACTCCTAATTCAGTGCCCTTTCTATAAGCCAGATTACTAACTGATAATATAAACTCCAGCATCCTAGACAAGACCTACTTGAGAAATGAAATTAAGATCAGAAGTTCCCTTGATGGAAACATAGATGAAAACACCGAGGATCAATTGGTGAAGAGCTCTGACTCCTGGTGCTGCCTTTGCTAACCATGTGATGTTGAGTAAGTTAACCAGTCTCTCCAAGCTTCTGCTTTTTCATCCATAAGAAAGAAACAGCACCTCACGAGGTTGCTGTTAAGAACAGAACTAGGCAATATAGGACCATGATCACAGGGTCCAGCCTAGGGTAGGTGCTCAATACGTAACGGTATTCTTTGTTATTTTTATTATTTATTCCTGAGAAGGTGACTTTTGCTTTCAGGTCAGAAAGCCCTCCCTGGGGCTTTTCTGGACTGGTCTGTGCTACCAGGAGCTCCCATGGTCTACCATCTCTCGTACGAGGTGGGAGGAAACCATTCATTCACACACTGGTACTTCCCAGTGTGAAATCTATCCATGTCCTCCCAAGGAATATTTGCTCATCTGCTTATTGAGCACTGATTCTCTTCCAGGCACCTTCTAATACTTTAGAAATATTAATTCATTTCATCCTCATCACAACCCTCTTAAGTAGGTTGCTATTATTATTCCCATTTTATAGACAGGAAAACTGAGGCACAAAGAGGTCAAGTCACACATCTAGGAAATGGCAGAACCAAGATTCCAACCAGAGGGCCCAGCCCCAGAGCCTGGGAGTTTACCCACTACACAGGTGGCCTCCTCATTTTAGCAAAGGATGTGTCTTAAAAAAACTGTGTGGCCTTGTTGGAAAGGGGTTTCTAGGCAGGGTTTATTTCTGAGCCTCTTAAATCTCATTATGAAATCTCTCCCCTGCTCTCCTACCAAAAGCTTGGGCAGCCCTCGGGTGTCTTCCTAGAGGTTTCTTAAGCCTTAAGCCTTGAAGAGCCAGAAACACTGAAAGTGACCAACTTGCCTTAGAGTCCTCAGACATAGATTCTTCACCAAAATCAATTTTCTAAGTGTTTACCAAGACACAGCTCTCCGGCAGGCACTGAGCTGAGATATTGCTAAGATGGTATTTCGGGCCTATAGTTAAGGAAGACAAGACAGTTGCTGATCCATGTGGAAATGCCAAAGGACAGGGGGTTCAGAGAGAACCTACAGTGATCACAGGAATGGAGGGAACTTTGTGTGAGCACAGCCTGAAGGTATTAGGCCTCATGCTGCAAAAGCCAACCTGGAGGGAAGATGAGGGGAAACTTACACAATCATGTAAAGTGCGGGCAGAGTGAAAACAGGTTTGTTCACAAATTCCAAAACTCTGAACCCAGGGGGCATCTCCTGGTTTGAAGGAGGAAGTTTCAGGACAAATAAAAGGTAATCCTACTTCAATACACAAGCTGTCTCAAGAGATGACTTGGGGTGAAAACATACATAGTTTCAAGAAGGTCTTCCTAATGGTAAGGATGCTAGAGTTAATAACCATATGGTAAAGGGAAGTTGGGGATGCTTGAGTTGCATTGTAACTAAGGCCCCAACGATACCTTGCTTTTGAATAGAGCTGGATGTTTCATATACACCCACGCCTGCCTGAGGTCTCATCAGAGCCCTGGGAAATTGTCAAGGCCGGTATTATCAGGCCCACTTTCTGTAACAGGAAATGAAAGCTCTGAGATGTTATTTGCCTAATATTTGTAGCATGGGGATCCTGTCTAACTCCAAACTGAAGGTGAACCTGGCTTCTCAGGCAAGTGAAGACATCTCGGGACAGCACACTCAGATTTTGCCATTTTCATCTGAACCACCAGGATCCAAGATGACCCTGAATAGGAACTTTTCTGGACTGGACCAAGCTTAGCCATTCAGAGGACAAAACGTCCTATTCACAAGCCCTTCGGTCTCCCCCATTAAGCCCAGGCTCTCATGCATAACAGGCTCACGTGAAGATCTCACAGGGAACTATGCTGTTGATTTTAAAAAAAAAAAATAACCTATGAGTTTTATCTCTTTATCTCCTCAGTCCAGAGGGAAAAAAAGGGACACAATCTGTCCTCCCAGTGGGACATCCATCTGATTAGATGTCATAAAACAGAGTAGTGCTTTAGTCAATAATGGCTGGAATACCTCGACCCACAGTTACTGGAAAGAAAAAAAACCTGACTACAGATAAACTCCCTAGGGTTTCAGATCCATTTTGCAATAAGCCATGTTATGAAGGAAACCTGGCCCCAAAAGATAGTTTGAATGCAAAATAAAGATAGTTCACATGCTTTGAAGCAGATACAGGGCTCCTGTGGAAGCAACAGTATCATATTTTCGGAGGATCATTATATTTCCTGCTTCAGACTTTATTTGGGTCCCACCGTTCTTTTATACAACTCCTATTTTTAGTCATCAGAGGCGCCATGTCCTGCCAGGCAGGGGCCTCAGCAGGGCAGGTCTGGCAGGAATAGTGAGGGTTGGATGCCCGGGGAGTCGAGAGAGCTGGGCAGACAGCGGGCAGGCAAGCTTCAAGGAGTAGGTGCGGCCCACGGGGCAAGACAGGCCAGAAGTCGGACCTGGGGAATCTCAGGGAAAAGATTTAGGGGGGAGCACCATGGGTTGAGGAAGCAGGACTCCAGCGTTCAGGAGGCCAGAGAATCATCAGGAAGGGGCTGGAATATAGACAAAGCAGAGGTGGGCAAGAACTCTTTGACATACCCTGTCACAAAACGATGGGCAGGGGCTGAAATGCATGGGCTTGAGAACCTTGAAGACGTTATGCAAAGTGAAATCAACCAGTCACAGAAGGACAAATACCGTGCAATTTATGTGAGGTATCTAAAGTATTCAAATTCGTAGAATCAGAGTGGAATGGCAGCTGCTGGGAGAGAGGGGGGAATGAAGAGTTACTAACTGGTGGGTATAAAGTTTGAGTTGAGATGATACCTATATGTATACATAGTTAAGTATATGGTATGTATTATATACGGTATATAAGGTGTACAGTATACCTTAACAAAGTAGCTATACTTAATAGTTAACAATTCTGTACTATAAACTTTAAAATTTGTTTAGAGAGTAGCTCTCACATTAAGTGTTCTTACCACAATCAAACAAATTTTTAAAACGTAAATAAAAACTCATGGGTTTGAGCCAAAGGGGTACAGGATGAGTTGGATCCAGGCAAGGGCAGATGCGCCAGGCTTGCTGGGAAGTTCCTACAACCAGGCCTTTAGAGAAGAAAACGAAAACACCTGTGGTCACTAAAAATTGTTATATAAGAAAATCTTCATCTTCATTAGGCATTCACTCATGTCACCTCTAATCCTATGAGATCTAACTCTTGGTGAAGAGGCAGAAAAAAGAAAGGGTCTTCTAAGTGAGAATTAGCCACGGGGAGATGGAAAGTTCTTTATTTGCACAGATTTTAGAGTTTCTTTATCTGGGTGATGAGTCCCAGCGTCTAGGCTGACCTCCAGACTTCCTTAGGTGTTGAATAAAAAGATACCCTGAAATTCCTTTCTGACTCCCACCATTTCATTCTTGTTTGGCATTTTTCATTTTGTGGGGTCTCCAAAAAATAGCACAAAGAAGTCAAGAAGAAATGCCATGGCACAGAGCAAGGAGCCATACAAAAACGCCCAAGAGATGGATTTGACCCAATCATTCTGCCATCTTTATTTGCAAGTAGAACAGGCCTACCTTTCTTCTCTGTGGAATCCTCTCTTCTTTCCCACATCCCTCTCCTGCCCCTTCTGCCCTTTATGCAATCAATATATCTCTACCTTTGTCTCCTGATGTCTTCCTTCTCCTGACCCTTGTGTGGTCAAAGGAGGCCTAGGGAGAAATGTGAAAGAACAGGGCCCCAGACAGTTCAGGTCCTACGTAGGAGAGGCTGGGAGGAACCACGTTACCGGAAGGCCAAGGTAGACGGTGGAGTCCCATGGCAGGTCATATTCTAGGAAATGGAACTTGGAAAGTCCCTCCTGGATTGGCCCAATGCTTTATGAAGGAAGACACAAAGGGAATTAGAGAAGAAGACCCTACAAGCCACTAGAGTAAAAAGAAAATGCGCTAGAAGTAGAAGGGCATGAACTGCTGGGCCTTACAGAGCTGCCCACGGCCTGGACAGCAGTGAGGACACCAGTGGTACAGTGGCCCGCTGGCCATACCCACTGTATTCCTGAGGTACACGGGCCAAGCCTTCATCATTTATTTGTCTGTATGTTCATGTGTCTTCTAAGTTCCAAATGCTGTGCTAAGTAACGAGAATACAGAGGAGACTCCTTACTGATTGGCAAGCATTTATTGAGAACATACTTTGTGCAAAGCCCTGGAGGAAGCATGGGAAGAAAAGGAAGCTGAGACAGGACACAAAATGAATGGAAGAACGTCCTTGTTATGAAACTGGATGAAGGGACAAAGCAAATCCTGGTGAAGTAACTTGCTGGAAAAACCTGGAAAAAAATGTACTTTTCTTAGCGGAACGTCTCCCACAGAAAGATGTTCACTTTTGTTGAAAAAATGCTGGCTTTCCTGGGCATTAGGATCAACTGAGGCCTTTGATGAAGAAATTCAGAAGAGAGCTGAATTTCTCTGACAAGGAAAGGAGGAGATAATTAGTGGCTGCTTTAGGGTACGGTTCAGAGAGAGGGAGAGGGAGACCCAGAGGCCCATGACTAAAGAGGAACCCTGACAAGAGAAGGCGAAAATCTTTGTCTTTATTTATTGCCGGGTGTCGTATCATGTAGCTTTCTCCTTCATCTCCCCATAAAATTGTAGTCAGTTCTTCATTACTCACTAATGCTTCGTGGGTTGGGTCTGTTTTGAGGGGATGTGATAAAGCCTGGAATCTCATTTCCAAATGGTCAGAGGCAAAGGCAGAGAGTTTTCATGTGAGAAAAACTATATATGAGTTATGGAGGACACATTTTTAGCAATGCATTTGCAAGTTTAGATGTGAAACACATGTGCTCAGGAAGTTCAGAGGGAAGTAATCTGAGGGTGAGTGGATAATCAGGGCAGTCTTCCTAAAAGAAGCAAATTTTGAACTGAATGTCCCTTGGGAGATAGATTCAGGTCACGGAAATACAAAGGTATTATGTAATTTCACAGAGACCGCAAAATACACGTATGGTTTCCTAATCTCAACTCAAGATACAGACATGTACATAGGCAGACACAAGTGTATTCAGCTATGCCAACACCTACCATAGAGGAAAATACAGGCATGCACCAGATCATACGTCCATTACACACAACCAGACAAAACCTAGCGTCCCTTTCAGTCCATGCAAAAGTGGCCCCTCCTCTCACTGAGATGTACAAAAAGTGGTCCATTAGTATTAAAACGACATCACTGCCAAAGTGACTTATAACATGTTAGACATTTTTAGTGGAAAAATGCAAATACATAGCAGAGAAGGTTGGGCACAAGTCCCTTGAAACCATTGCCTTACAAAGCTTAACAAGGGTCTAGGTCTTTCACAGAGAAAAGCTATTCAATCTAAGCAACACCCAAGATCATCTTATCAAAGTCAGAGGCTTTCAAGAACACAAATGGTCAACTCAGAAAATAAGAAATACAAATAGCCAATAAAAAAATACAAATACTATTTTTAATGTGTATATAAAATATATATAAAATGTATAAAAATACAAATACTGTTATATATATACATGAAATCAGCTTCACCTGAAGTTAAAGAAATACAAATAAAAATGACATAATACCATTTTGCCCTAATTTGCAAAATTTAGAAAGAATTAAAAAGTTCAGCAATGCTTCAGATGGGAGTCTGAAAAACTGTGCTTTCAACTATAGCAGTAGGGATGGCAATTTGGTACATAATCCTCACGGGAGGCCACATCTACCAAAAGCCCTACACACATGCATACTCCCTAATCTGTAACTTCACTTCTAAGACTCTATCTTGATGGAATACCCAGGTAAGTGCATAAAGATATGTGTGTGTATAAGGATTTCATCATACTGGTTTTGAAAATAGTGAAAAATTGGAAGCTATTTAAATATCTAATAAAAGCTGATTGTTAAATAAAATATGGTATCCATTCAATGAAATACTATATCACTATTATAGGAATAATATAAGATTTCATGACACCGAAAAATGTTATAATACATAGAAAGATGTTGTAAATGAGAAAAGCAGATTCCATACAGTATATAATATGATACTCTTTGTAATAACAAAGCTAGTTAATGTATTTGGTGGTTAAACCAGAATATAAGCTGCATAACCGCAGTGGTTCTTTTGGCTAAGTGCTATCCAGAAAAGTGTCTGACATAAAACAGGCCCTCAATAATTTTTGTTAATTAAATAGATCCATGCTTACTATGCATCTACTGTTGTAAGCACTTGATAGAATATTTTGTTCTCTCAACAGCACTGTGCTCTAAGTCTTACTATGAACACCACTGAGCTGTGAAGAAGCACAGAGAGGTCAAGCCACGTGGCCAAAGTCACCCAGCCAGCCAGTGGTATAGCCAGGATTCAGACTCAGGCAGCCTGAATCCAAAGTCTTCACTCAAACACTTTCTGTATGCATGTGCAGAGAAAAGTCTGGAAGGATGTGCACCAACACATCAACAGCAGTGATTTGGGCACCACTGGGTGGTGGGATCACTCAAGGTTTTGTTTTCCCATTCTACTTAGAGTTTCCTAATTTCTCTACAGGCGTGTAAAAATTACTTTTTTAAGGTATATTAATATTACTTTGAAATAACATTCAGTTTCCTTTAATGGATGCTTTCTCTGACCAAAACAGAAGAAAAGTAAAGCAGAGGAAATGGGTTCTCAAGAGGGAGGGAAAAGATAAGGAACAAGTAGAGGGACCAAGTTTCCAAAACTAAGGTAAAAAATTTCAGAAACTACAAACCCCCTAACTTCCCATCTGTTCTTCCCTGTGTCCTTCAATCCCAGAGGATTCCAGGACACTTCTTGGGGTCGCCACTCATCTGGACAGACACACAGTAGCCCAACGTGCAGGGCCTCTCCCAAGGCCATCTGCATGCGGACATAACCATTTATTTGTGGAGGTTCATTTGCCCAAAGACATTTCTTGAAGTTCTGTGCTGGACAAGGGGTGGGCGCGAGGGATACAGCTTGAGAAAGAGAGTCCCTGCCTTCAAGAAATTCAGAGATTGTTTGGGAGACAGACAAACTGAAAACACACAAAGTATTACAGAGCTAATAAAACAGAAGGAAGTTCAGGATGTTATGGGAGCATCTGATTCCTGTAACATCCTGTACTTGCCTCTGTCACAGAGCTCACTGCATTCTCTGTTTTAATTGTGTGCTTCCTCGTCTGTCTGTCCAACCATCTATGAACTTCTTGACGACTGGCACCGAATCTCACTCGTGTTTGTGTCCCAGCGCTTGGCACAGAGTAGGCTGCTTAATCAGCAGCAGCTTTGCCTGAATGGTTATCTCTATGGGGAAATGGCTCTGTCGGCAGCGTCTCCAGGTTTGGTCCATCGAGGATCAGGCGAAGAGAAAGGTTGCACCTAGAAAAGAATGTCCTAGAAATCTCTCTGGCACAGATGGAGCGAACCAGGTGAACAGACAGAGGAAGCAAGAAATTCCTAGGCTGCATGAACATAAATGTAAGATACAGCTGATTTGTTTTGGTCAAAATAGATGTGTCGGCTTCCCTGGTGGTGCAGTGGTTGAGAATCTGCCTGCTAATGCGGGGGACACGGGTTCGAGCCCTGGTCTGGGAAGATCCCACGTGCTGCGGAGCAACTAGGCCCGTGAGCCACAACTGCTGAGCCTGCGCGTCTGGAGCCTGTGCTCCGCAACAAGAGAGGCCACGATAGTGAGAAGCCCGTGCACCGCGATGAAGAGTGGCCCCCGCTTGCCACAACTGGAGAAAGCCCTCGCACAGAATCGAAGACCCAACACAGCCAAAAATAAAAAATAAATTAATTAATTAAAAAACAACAACAACAACAACACACAAATATGTTTAAAAAAAATAGATGTGTCTGCAGCAGAGATGAGTGACAGGGGGCCTTTTAGTTACACTAAGGTCAGATTTAATCTTCCAAGCTATGAGGATTCCAAAAAAATAAAAGAAGAAGAAGAGATATGGTCAGATTTGGTTATAGGAAAATCACTCTGGTAGCACCGCGGAAGGTGGAAGAAAGGGGGCAAATCAGAGGCAGAGGATCATTCAACTAGGAGATCACTGCAAGGAAGCAGCTGGAAAATAATGACCTGGATGAAGGCAGGGTCTTGGAGTGTGCAGAGAAAAAGACACCCTAACATTATTTTCCTCCAGGCTGGCTTGAAATCATTCTCAGCCATGCAGAACAGTTAAAAATGACGCTTGAGTGTGAAAAAGGCAAAGCCGATCTTGAGGACTTAGCCCTCTTGCCAGTTCAGCAGCATCAATCCCCCAAGGCTTCACACCCCACTGGCACCTCGGCACACACCCCTCCCGCAGGCAGGGACGAAGACGCCCAGGCAGCCAGAGAAACACTCAGAAGCGGCAGCAGAGGGGGTGAAAGTACATCACAGAGCCCAGCATCTGTGTCTAGCAGCTGCCAAGCCACCTCCATGTGTTCCTGCAGCTGTCGGCGTGATCGCAATGGAAGATGGAACAGAAGGACGCAAAGAACTTTCGGCAAGTAGTGCCAGGCAGGTAGGTGGGCTCTGGGGCAATCGAGGCTGATCCACTGGGTGCCCCCAGGAGCTGCCGCTTGCCTTGGAGAATTACCATATAGAGCCCCTAGGTTGCCAGACCATTCCTGGGGCTGGACATGGCAGGATACCAATCCTCTCACCTGAGCCAGGGACCCAGGGAAGCGGAGACTGGGCTTGCTGAGCCAGCTTCCTTAGTTTGATTTCATGGCCCCTGTCTCCGTTTCTCTGAAGGTGCAGTATGACTTATATAACTTTGTGTTCAAATCTGTGAATTAAAGCTAAGTATGGTGGGAGAACTGTTTGAGAAATTCATGACACCCCCTCACCAGCAAATAATCAAGGAGATGACCCAGGGTATCTCATTCAACCAAAATAGGGAATTACTGATTTTGATAGCAGGTTGGAGGCATGTATCATGTTGATTATCCACTCATTCATCCATTAATTCAGAGATTTATTAAGTACCGACCAAGTACATAAGAATACACTAGGCTTTGTGGCAGCTAAAAGAGGCATAGAAGGCAAAGTAATAACGCTTGGAATATATGTCATGCTGTACAACTTACAGAGAACTTTATCCATTATTGTTTTTTACAACTAGAGCTAATATTCAGTCGTTTGCATGGTACAGGTGTTCCAGATATATATAGCCATTGACTACCCTGATTGGCCAGTGCTCTTGTGAAACCAGTTGTTAAATACAGCATTTTGAAGACTACCCCTGCCCACAGCAATGCTGCAAGGTCATATTTACATTCTCAATGATTCTGGCCTGTGACCACCTCCTAGGGGGTGACACAGTCAGGATTAGAACCCACAAGTCGCTTATGATATAGTTAGAAGAGGAAGATATTAGAGAGATATGAAATAATTCTGGAGTGACATGAAAACAAGTGCCTGATTGTGTGAGCCAGAGGGCAGACACAGCATGTGGGTGAAATAAAACCTAAGGGAAATATCATCAGGTACACAGGTAAGCTTAGAGGGGGTGTCCTTTTGTGGTGGGGTTTGACAGCTGATACAGGCCTTAGAAAATATTTGGGATTTGGATTGGGTTTTGGTCATGGTTGTCAGGGAAATAGGCTCTGGGGACAGAATGCCTGGGTTAAAAACTCAGCTTTCCATGTATAAAATGAGGATGATAATAATGGTGTCTACTCAAGGGTTGTTCTGAGGCTCAAGAGATAATCTAGGTAAAGTGCCTGATATAGCATGTGCTCAATAAATGACTGGCGTCATTCTTTCATTTCCCTTTGTATATATGGTAAACGGTAAATAGCCCTTTGCAGAAGCTCTTCATTTCCCACATGTAACATCCGGAATTCCTAGTTGCAAGCAACAGAAACGACCTCTGGCTGCTCATGATCTGTGAGTAGCTAAACAGAGAAAGAATTTATTGAAAGGTAATTCACAGAATCACTAGAAAGGCTGAAGAACCAGCTAAAAAAAATGGGCAAGAACCAAGGGAGCCTGGACAGCCAGGACCACAGGCAAAGTCATGTCTGAAGAGCCACCTGGAGAGAATGCCCAGGCTCCTATTGGACAGAACTCAACGGCCACGTAAGACAGAAGACGCGACTCTCAGCACTGCCACAGCCATTGGCTTGAGTACCCTGCTCTCTCCTCCTCTTAGCTCCAGAATCAAAGTTTAGGAGGGGGCGTCTGGCTGGCAGTCCTAAGGTACGTGCCCTCACACTAGCTGCCATGGGGCAGGGGAGAACTAGCCTCTGAAAGTTCAAGTTTTCCAATTGAAATAACCCAGCGTCCCACAAAGATTCACGCATAAATGTAGTGTCCACACACCGAAAAAGGGTTCAGAGGCTGAGCAGCTTAAAAACAACTATTGTCCAGCACACCATGCCAGGCCTCCCCGTGACCACGCTCCTGCCTGTCAATCCAGTCCAAAGCCTAGGGCTGCCCGACTTAGGACTTCACAATCTAGTGATACTTAACGCACTGTGCTCCTTCAGGCCTCTGAGTAGATGTATTTATTCCTCCTCTACGTTTTCACCTGCTTGCTATCTACATAAACTTCCAGATGCAGATATAACTTCTACCTACTTGAGAAGCTACCTTTGACCTCTACAGGCTGGATTAGCTGCCTTTCTCTGGGTTCCCATGGCAGTTAGTATATGCCTTCCTATACCACTTCCTACATTGAATTGAAACCATGTAATGAACGATCTGGCTTAGTGGTTCTCAAGTGTAAAGAGTCAGAAACCTCAGAAGCACGTGGAGAGCTTGTTAAAGCACAGATGCCTAAGCCCCATTCCTAGAGTTTCTCACTCAGTTATTCTGGGGTAGGACCTGATCATTTGCATTTCTAATGAGTTCCAGGTGATTCCAATAACATTTCACTGATGCTACTGGCCTAGGAACCACACACTAAGATCTAGTGACTTAACTCACACTTTAAACCAATGGTTCTCAACTAAGGGCTATACCCCCTACACCTCCTCCCCTTGGGGACATTTGACAATGTTTTGAGATATTTTTTGTTGTCACAACTAGGAGGGAGGGTGGCTACTGACATCTAGTGGGTAGAGCCCACCCCCTACCCCAACAAAGAATTATCCAGGACCAACTATCAAAAGTTTTGTGGTTGAGAAAGCCTGATGTGTAAGATCCGGTAAGATTCCTAAGGGCAGACACAGACACTTATTCAGCATCATATTCTCACATCTAACACATCATATAGTCTGTAGTATTTGCTCACATGATGGTTATTAAATGGAATCCTATGACTAAAGACTATGACTATCTTTTCTTAACCCAAAGTTGAAAACAAGTCTAGGGAGTACAAGGGAGGCTCGGACTGAAGACATTAGATGGGAAGCGGTCATAAAACCAAACTGCTGGAAATGAAGTCACGGGAGAAGGAGCATCCAGACTTCTCATCGCCTGGTTCGCTGCCAACCCCACTTGAATACCCCTTTCTGCGTTCCCAAACAAGCAACTTTGGCCTTCCAGAAGTTTCTCCCCAAACCTGCTCATCCTGTTAGTTAGACTTCAAGAACTATCCCCCCTTCTCTTTCACAGGGGCAAACCCTGGCACATGGACACACAAATACAGATGGCATTTTCCAACCTCCCTTGCAGCTTGTGTGGAAAGACCTGGCCAATGCAACATGAGCAGAAACCATGTGTGCAAATTTGAGTCACATCCCTAAAGGGAGGGATGTGCCCCCTTTTCCTTCCCTTCCTCCCTCTTGCTGTTTTCAGTGGGAATGTGGCAGTGAGGCACCTTGGATCAAGCAGGTATGGGCCATACCCTGGAAAGGCAGAGCAAAAAGTTAACGTGAGCCTGGGCCCCTGGAAAATCTCCAAGAACAAAGCCACCATATGAGCACTGAAGCACCTTCATCCAGACGGTTCCATGGGAAAGACATTTACATTTTGTTTAGTCCAAACTTATTTTGAGTTTCTGTTATATATAGCCAAACTCCTATGCTAGCAAATATTACTAGTCAAACTTGAAATCCAGCCACTTTTTTCACCATCAACATACATACGTGGAAAGCTAGGAAATTGTCTCTGTGTGGTGGGACTCTAGCAGTTTCTAAGTAGATCTGTCTCCTCTGCCTCAAACCCTACTCTACCTACTCTCCCAAAGATTCCTAAAGGCTCTCTCTCAGAAAAAGCCAAGGCTTCAATTCCTGGTAAAATATAACTACTCCCAGGAGGGATAACACTTTATCTTATTATCAGTTTTTGTACCTGTGAAAGACAGAATTGAGAATGTTCTGCTAAGAAGGGAAAAGGGGGCTTTAAAATAAAAATGTGGCACCATTGAAAACCCATAAACCTCACAAATTTGCCTAAGATTGGCCTGAGGATAGATCCAAACCAAATACTGCCACAGTGACCCCCTCCCTGTTATGAATACCTCCTAAGTCTTAATACTCTAGTTAACGACTGAAGCTGGCCTCAGCACCTTTGATCATGTTGAGGAGAGTGGGGCCTCCTAGGTGGAGCCCGTACCCTCTGGAGAAGGATTGGCTGCATTATCAGGTAAGTTGCACAAAGTTGCTGTCCCATCCGTGGGAAAGGAGCAGGACAAGGGAAGCCTTCCTTGTGAGAAGGAAAGTCATGCTCTTCTTCCTGGCTTTCCCAGCTCTTTGGCTTTAGTGGATGATATTTCCCTTCCCCATTTGTCCTTGACTGAGTAGACACTCTAATTTATCTAGAAGTCACTTTTCATTTTGGTTTGGGATCTGGTAAATTTTACAGTCTGCAGTTGACTCAGTATGCCCCGAAGTGAAGGAATCTGTATATTCTGTCAATCTTCGTAGCTTTGGGGAATGTTTTAAATGGCACTTGGTGATTGAAAGTAAGATACAATTGCCCTGTGACAAAGAAGCTAATGATCAAGGCCCCTCTAATAGCTTTTACATTACTGTTAAGTCACAACACTCTCCCACTACTTTTTATTCATGCAAATGAAGTACAAATCAAATGAGAGCAAACTGTCTGTCAACAGGTTGGCTTAAATACCAGAAATCTCTTTTTCTTCCCTTTTAAATAAAGAGCAAACAAGGACAGAAAAGAAACAAGATGGTGCCTTTTGTTTTTGTTTTAATAGTTTTTTTTTTTCTGTCCTCCTCCTGCAGTAGACCTGAAAGGTCGCAAGATAAGTGTTTTTCATTCATATCCCTGAGCTGAAGGTATTTGGAGATGATAAAAATGCACTTTTTTGTTCTCCCTTTTATATTTGGAGTCCTCCTGTCAAGGTGCCCAGAATAATGCTTCTGGAGCAGATGGGGAAGGCACATGAAACCATGCTGGGAAACCGCGTTTCCAGAAACAGTGTCTGTGTCAGCCCTGTTCTGCAACAGAAAGAGCCACCTGGGGGAGCCTACCATGCCATCCTCTGTACCCTGCACCCACGTCCAACAGGACCTTTAACACTTGGCCATTCCTAATACTTACTAATTTGGCACCTGCTTCTAGAGACCCCATATTTTTCATCAGGTTTTGGCCTGATGGTGGTATTGGAAAGAATCTTGAGATAAAAGCCATATCTGCAGCCAAGATAAATGCAGTCATACTAAGGAGTAAAATGCTATAGGCAGCCCCAGGAAGACAGCTGTGCTTGTAGGGTGTTTGCAGGCCCCTTAAGCCAGGAGGTAAGGATTTGGTGGGGAAATGCCTAAGACTCTGCTGCTTCTCTTTCAGTGTCAAAGACTGTTGTCTTATTATGGATGTTGTGATTGGTATTACTCAATTATACCTCCAGACTAAAGGGATCTGGGGAAAATAACCAACAATGTAACTCTCCAAACCAACCACTGCACCCATACCATCACTGTGCCATTTCATTATTTTTAGTTAGACCTCACTAACTAAACCCAGGGCCAGATGGATATGATTAAAAAATAGTCAGTCCTTTTGGGGTCTCTGGAAGGGGCCAATAAATAGGAGGTTTCTTCACCTGAGATCTGAACAATTGATAAATAAAACAAAGGAGTGGCAGAGGGAAGCCAAAATAAAACCTTTATTATCAATAAAGGCCAACTGTCAGGACATTGCTCAATGTGAGAGCCCCAGAGTTAGGCAGGGTTGCTCTCCCAGGCACAGATATGCTGGACCTTGGAAGATGGCCCGTTCAGTGTAGAGGGGGAAGAGAACTCCTGCTTCCCGCAGGAAGGCGGATGGCTCTGCAGAAGGAAAAGAGGAGGGGTAGGTCACACGTGTCCAGCTTATTTTTCCTAAATGTATCAATCGGATAAATCACTCCCCTGGATCAAGTGAGTAAAGAGATGGTGTGGGTCCAGAATGGCACACCTCCTACAAGGAAAGAAACATCAGGGGTGGGGAACAAGCTCTCCCTGCCCAGTACCATTGCAGGGTGAGGAAACTGACCCAGAAAGAAGTTAGGCGATTTCGCTTATGATACCCAATTAATAAAAGGTGACGTCAAGTCATTGGATTGCCAAGCCCAAGGGTACCGTGTCATCCACATAGATTCACTCTGAAGGACAGGAGGACGTCACCCTCATTCAGTCATTGGCCATTTCCCACCATTTCCCATGTGCCACATCGTCGCCTAGTTTGGCTTCTCAATTTTCATTCAAGTCTGCCAACACTCTCCTTCTCTAAGTTGATGTTTAAAGCTATCCAATCACCACCCAATACCCTCGCAGAAGACCTACATCAGAGAAGATAACCCCAAATTCTTTACAACTCAATTTACAGGGGAAGCATGCTCTGGAGGACCGGGCAGATTGTCTACAGTCCAATCCATCCTTATTTGTCTTGGCCTCCTCATATACCGCATTGCCTCCCCCAGGTTGATATTTAGAAGGAATTTCAGAGCAAAATTCTCCATTGTATTTACTAAAGGGATATTGTTGAAAACATCGTCCATTTTGTTTCTCAGTCTCCTGAAATCAACACACACACACACACACACACACACACACACACACACACACGCACCCCTTTTTTTAGCTCTAAGAGTTGTGTTGTTTTCCTAGTTAGGAAACCCTTTGTTTAAGGTCACTATAGTTAATGTAAATTTTGTTTAAATCATGTCAATAAATTGTGTTTATCTTTTGTATTTGGTTATCAGGAAACTCAAAACCAAATTTGTGGTTCAGTGCCAGTTGAACAGTGTAAGATGCTGAAGCCTGTGTATCTGCAACTTCTTCCTTTGAAACTCTCCCTCTTACCAACCCCCCCACGCTGTGTCTTATTTATAGTCTCAAGACAACAGTGTTTGTTTTCTATTTTACAATAGACTAGGTATTCTTGCAGGAACGCATAAATTCCATGGAACGACAGAGACAAATAAAATGCATCCTTAATTCTCTTCATTAATTTGCAATAAATTCATTTTAAATTTTTATTGAAATATCCAAGAAATACATATTACTTGGGCTTTAAAATTTTAGAATCAGAACATAAAATTTAATTTCATATGAATTTCCAAGTATTTAACAAGTTTTCACCTTGTTCATCAAATTTATGCAGTTAGAATAGATTTTCCTTTTATTTGGTTGCTGACTCATACATTATCAATTGCATTCTATTTTCCAACACAGTGACTTATTTAAACTTATTTTCTCTTATCACTTAGCTAACTCACAGTATTAAGAGAAGCATTCAAGGGATGAAGCATTTGACTCAGGTTAATTCTGTTTTACTTCTACAAGTATATTCTAGATTTAAAATTATTAAATATTTTATATTACCACTTTATATGCCATGGAAAGTATATTGGCTGTTAGTAAATTTTGACAAAAGATTCTCACTAAACACATCTTCCAAAGACTCTCTCTGTTGGCATCTGCAGCTAAATTTAATCTCTTTTATATCCCATTGCCTCTTGAGATTGGAAGGCACTTTTTTGGTTCTTGTTTTGGTTAGTGTTTTCCCCCCAGAAATATCAACTGTTGCTGTCATTCTTACCGAAGTAGATTATCTCATTGTTGGTTCTATAAGCCAAGCTTATTCCTTGCAAAATATTTTTTAATAATCCAAAGTCCAACCACTAGACCAGCTGTCATCAGTTTGGCCTTTAATATCAGAAGTAAAAGGGACAGAAAATGAGACCATTTTATTTTCTATACCTTCTTCACTTGTTCCACTCTTTGATTTAGAGAATGAAGAGAAAGAAACCAGTGAGGATTTTGTTTTGTTTTGTTTTGTGTTTTTAAATGTCAGGTATATGGTAACATTTATTTTTTAAATAGAAATGAGACACTGAGTTCTTATATTCATATAGATTGTCACACACTTGATATTCATTAACTCATTTCTTCATCCATTCACTCACCAAATATTTACTCAGCACCCACTCTGTGCAGACATTATCCTGAGGGCAATCAAGGGAAGGATAATCCACATTGCGGAGGAAGCCAGAGAAAGAGGAGACAAAACACCTGTCCCTTGCGGAACCAACAGGCTACTTAAGGAAACACGGCATGCCCAGGGCCTAGCATACAGTAGGTGCCACATAGATGTGGGCCATCTTGAACTGTAACCACAGAAACATTTTCAGGTCTCTAATTCAACCACATGTCAACATGTCCACATGAATACAGACCAACCTGAGAAGCTGTGGGCTGATACCATGTGCATTACTCAGAAAACAAGACCATTAGACTCTGCTAATTTAAGTTCATCCATTTTATTTCAGTAAAATTTCCCCATGCAGTCACTTCCTATTTTTCCCCCATAAAACTGGGAAGTATTTTAAGGATGCAGGCTCTGGAACTAGGCTATCCAGATTTTTAAAAAATTGATATATAAGTTACATATAATAAAGTCATAATGCTTATGATTTTGAGCATTCAGTTCAATGTTTTACCAATTGCATACACTTAGGTAACCACCACTTAAATAAGATAGAGACCATTTCCATTACCCCAGAAAGATTCCTTAAGCCCCTTACCAGGCAATCACTTTCTGATTTCTATTACTACAGATTAATTTTGTCTGTTCTACAACTTCATGTACGTGGAATCGTGGAGCATGTACATTTTCATGTCTAGCTTCACTCAAATCATGTTTTTGAGATTTTGTGCATTTATCAGTAGTTTATCCTTTTGTGTTGCTGAATCGTACTCCACCATACAGGTAGACTACTGTTTGTTTATCCATTCTCTTGTCAGTGGAAATTTGGGCTGTTTCCAGTCTTTGGCTATTATGACTAAGATTGCTATCATCATTTTTTAAAAGTCGTTTTGTGCACATATGTTTTCATTTTTCTTAAATAAGTACCTAGAATTTAGTATTTCTGGGTCATAGAGTAGATATATGTTCAACTTTCTAAGAAACTAGTAAATAGTTCTCCAAAGTGGTGTGTCATTTTACACTACTGCCAATAGACATATCAAAGTTCTGGTTGCACCACATGCTCACACTTGGTATTGACTGTCTTTTGGGTTTTAGCCATTTTCATGTGGGTAAAATAGTAGCTTTTAATAGTAGTAAAATAATAGGTTTTAATTTGCACTTTCTTGATGACTAATGGCTTTTCATCTGCTTCTTGCCATTTGTATGTGATCTTCTGTGAAATGTCTGTTCAAGATTTTTGCCCATTTTTTTTTTTTTGGCTTGTCTTCTTACTGTTTATTTGTAGGAGTTCTTTGCATATTATGGATATAAGATCTTTATATCTATATCTATCTATCTATCTATCTATTTATATCTTACATTTTTTTCCTCAGTCTGTGACTTAAGTATTCATTTTCTTCATGATGGATCAGACCTCACCTGGTCCCTTCTCCTAGTTAAGTTCTCTGGGGAGAAATGTAGAAATATAGTCATTCTAATATCACTAATCATCGACCTTTTCTTTTCATCTTACAAGGAAAGGCATTTCTCTAATTCTCTCCCTATCCACTCTTTTTTCCTTTGCTGATGGTCTTTGTTGAACTTGACATGTCCTTGTAGTCATCTGTGTATCCCTAGTCTGAATTAATTACTTCATTTTCTAAACACACATAGCACTTTACTTATCTCTTCATTTCTTTCTATATTAATAGTTTACATGTCTTCAATACAGACCACTGTATTTAACCACATATATTTAGCATGCCTACTTGGACATTCCCCTCAAACTATGCAGCCTCCAAATGGAATTTTTTATTCCACCCCTTGCAAAGATATTCCCTCTTTGGACTTTCTGTCGTGGTAAGTGGCACCACCATATACCAAGTTCTTATTCCAGAAATCTAGGTGTGTTTTGACTCGCATATCCAACCCCTCGGCCAAGGCCATTGATCTTACCACCTTCCATGCCAAAAATCTTGAATTTATCCACCTGTTTCCATCCTACTGCCCCATCCTGCCATGTCACATCTAGATCCCTGTTTTGGCTTTGTTGTCTTTCTTTCCACTACACTCCAACTGTGTGGTCTTTCAGGTAGTTTCTAGAATATACCAAGATTTTTCTTCTCAGATCTTTGCATTTGAAATTCCCTTTGCTGTCAGTGCTCTTCTATAGGGCTTCCTTGATCTGAAATAGCACCACCCCACCCACTCTGATACTCTCTATCGCAATACCCTCTTTATCCCCGTCTTAGGATTTATCCCAAACTGTGGTCACATTTTCCTTGTTGCTCTCTCCCACCAGGATGTAAATTCCCAGAGCGTAGATTCCCTCTTGTTCACTAGTATATCTCAAGGATCCAGCAACATGCCTAGCACTGATAGACACTTGCTGAGGATTGTTGAATGAAGGAATGTTTTCCTCACCAATTCGAATGTAGGATCATTTTTCTTTGCATTTTCTATCCACCCCAAAACGTTTCGTTACAAATAATAGTATTATAAATGCCTCCTTAGGTGGATTACATTGATTTCCTTCAATGTGTTTAGCAAACTGCGTCACTTTTCCCAAATCAGCTTTTCTGATCTCGCTTCATATATCCTCCAATCTTTTTCCTCCCTAGCTTACATATACCCCACAGCCCAACCCCAAATATGTTGTTTCTCTAAAGATTAATGCACGGCATATATAGAGTTGCATCTACAAGATACCATATATTTGGCAAAAGTAATTTTATGTGGATTCAGTCAATTTGGTGAAGAAAAACCAGCTGCTTAACAGAGCTGAGTAGTCAGCTGCATCAGACAGGTAGACATTGTGTCCAGGCACAAACGCTTGCTGTTTTCTGTACCTTCCTCTCCCTGGTATCACTCTCCCCTCTCATGAGGGTGTTTGAGTCTGATCCTCTCAGCCAAGTGGCAGATGGAGAAATTGTTTGCAACTGAGAAGGGAATATTTTATCAGACTTCCTACAATTGGGGTCCACTGAATTTTAATCTGCCAGCAAAGCACTGACAAAAGAGGAGGAAAAGTCTCAACAGGACATCCTGTAAGGTCGCCTCAGGAATTAGTATGTTTTTGGTCAACACTCAGTCAATAGATGATAAACTTGCAAGGGCAAATGAGAGAGTCCTGAAACAGATACCTCCTTGGTCCCTTCGGCCTGCGGGGCAGAAGGGAACCTGGGTCAGGAGCCAGGAAGTCTGTATTCCAGATCTGGTTCTGGTCCTGACTCCTTAGGTCATGGCCTGTTGGTGATGTCACCTTTCAGTGTCTTGGTTGCCCTACCTGTACAATGGAAAGGATACATCCTACTCCTCCCACCTGGGTTGTGCAGAAAATTAACTGGAAAATTAATATGCTATCCAGATAGAGGAACAAAAAGTTGTTTGTGAAATTAATAATATTTTATTATTTTTCCTCTCATACAACTCCACAAAAAGCTCTGTACAATAATGATAGCCACTGATGTTTATTGAGCAGTTACTATACACCAGATGCATGCAAAGCAAATATATACACACAAAGTGCTCTTTGCATGAATTATCTCCTGTAACTCATATTAAACCCTGGGGGAGGATGCTAAAGGGGGCACAAAAATATGAAAAACAGCATATCTTATTAACAGATTTCAATATTACCTAGGGCCTGACGAGTAAATGCTCCTGGAAACCAAGGGTTGTGGCAGTGCACCATGCCTCAGAAAATATTTCCACAGGCAAATTGAAACAAAGAACCAGATATCGATCCCCCAGAACTGCACTGTTACCTCCTGTGAAGTATTCCTCCCTGCCTCCCTCATAAACAGATACAGAATATGTATACAAACACATACACAAATAATAATAGTCCAAATTTATCGTGCACTATTATGTGCCAAGTATTTTACATATATAATCTTAATTACTCATCACATCAACCCTCGGAGTTTTTAGCCCCAAGATAATGAAACAGAGAGATGGAGAGTCACTTGCCCAAGATGTTGGGGGCGGGTAGTGATAGAGCCAGAACTTGGGCCCAGTTTTTCTGAAATCTAGAACTTGCTTTTCTATCCACTATTCCATACTACTTCTCGATGCAGTTTTTTTCTCATTTTAATATTCTTAAATTAAGTTTTACAACTGATGTGAACATTTAATATGGTAGTAGTTTTTTAAATCCTCGAAAAACAAACAATTGTTATTCAAACAATGTTACCTAAGAATAGGGGAGATAGGATGGGGCACAGGACACAGGACAGAGTAGAAGGTACACATAACTGTGAGGCAGGAAACCTGGTTCTCATTTCAGCTTTGCCAGCACCAGCCATATGACCTAAGATAAACCACTTGGTCTCTCTGAGTCTCTGGTTAGAAAATGAGGGCATTGAACTAAAAGGTACTGAAATTTCATGCATATTCTAAACTCCTACGTGGAATCTAGAGCGAGTGTGTATAAGATCATTCTCCAATCAATAGCCTGGGCTGTGCCTCAGTGGCTCAGGGAGATTAAAGGAGACACACTCAAGACCTCAGCCCCCAACTGCTGCACATTCCTCTCCATCCCAGGCCCTTTCTGCAGCTCTCTGGAAACACAGGCTGGATCCAAGGCGCCTGTTCCAGCATCACTTCTGTTTACTCCACCATCAGGATGGTGTCATTTAGCCAGAGCCGTCATTCATAGTCACACCAAATGGCCCATGGAAGAAAAGTTGGTTACACTCGAAGAACAGATGACAAGTGACAGGCTCCGCTCCTGATTTTCCACAATAACAGAAGAGACCAGCAACTGCCGCGGTGGTCCAACACCCGAACAAAGTATTCCCTTCCAAGCAGACTCGGTCTGCCGACATCCACTCCTCTCTGGGGACTAAAAAGCATCCCTTGTCCCCTGTGAAGCTGGGCATCCCTGTCTTTCCAGGGATAATATTGGGAGAGTCACTCACAGCAGCCCCGCTCATCTGAGTTCTGCTGCTAAGTAATTTTTATTTTGTGAATAAAAGTTAATCACTTAACTCCTTTGCATATCCAGTGCTGCCAAAGTAAGCAGAACTGGCATAGGATGGTGGTGAGAATGAGCTGAAAACCAAAAACATGAGGGGGAAGAAAAGACTATAGAAATTCTCAACCAAAAGCAGTAACTGGAGACAACTGAGCTGACTTTGCCAATCCCCAGGCAGGTCTACACTCCTTTATTTTGGCTAATGAATTGCAAAATGAGACTGCCCCCAGTAAATGACTGGACATCTGCCTGCTGCCTGTGGGATCATCAGAAGTTTCAGTGATTGAAAGCAAGAATTATCGGAATTTTTCCAGTCTGCTCTGCGGAGGTCATTCAGTTCTAATTTAAAAATTTTACTAAAAAGGACAGGTCCAGTAGTATCATTTTTTTTTAAGTTTTATTGAAGTATAGTTGATTTACAATGTTGTGTTAATTTCTGCTGTACAGCAAAGTGATTAGGTTATATATACATCTATATATTCTTTTTCATATTCTTTTCCATTATGGTTTATCACATGATATTGAATAGAGTTCCCTGTGCTATACAGTAGGACTTTGCTGTGTATTTGATTTATCGTTTTTTTAAAGTTGAGCCGTGTAAAATTGCTATTTGCCCATTTTTGACCTACAAGAGTAGAGATATCGTGTGGTTCAATCTAATACTTTATGCAAGCCACTGTCTTAGGTGTTGAAAATATAAAGAGAGATAAGACACAGTCTATCCTCAAGGGGCTGCCAAAAGAGAATCTCATAAAGAATTAGCTGCAGATTGGGTGTGCTTGATGCTATAAGAAAGAGGTACAGAGGAAAAGGGGTGGGGTTGAGGTAGAAAGGCAGTGTCCTCAAGTAGGAGTTTGCTCCTTTCATTAGGAGTCCAGATCCAATGGAATAAGCACTAAGCCCCCCTTCCTGCCATCTCAGCATCTGAAGACCAGACAGCAAATGCAGAATCTCCAAGCAAGTGTAAGAGCCGGCTGAGTTCTGAACCTGCCAACCTTGACTGAGTCTCTTTAGCATTTGTTATTTTTATGGGTCTCTGAATGCTTCCCTTGAATATTAATTTTCCTCAATTCTTTAAGTATATATTAGTTATTACATATTTTTGATTAATATTTGATGGCCGCTTAGGCTGCCGAGAGCTCCCATAAATTTCCCAAGTGGATATCTGGCACTGCGTAAGTGTGGGAGACCATTTGTGTGGAGCAAAGACATCAATCATTTTAAGTCTCTGACTCCACACCTTAATACCCAAAGATATATTGCTAAGAAGCCCATAACAAGTCATTAAAAATGAATATCTTGTGGCAGTTTTCATGCCTGCAGAATTCCGCAGTAGAGGGAGGGGAACTTACGATGTGGCAGACCCCAGTTAGCTCCAGCTTACCATTCTCTCTAGGCATGTTTTAAAGATTCCCTATTTCTCACTCCAGGACCAGCTACATAATTTGCGAGGTCCAGTGCAAAATGGAAATGCAGGGCCCTTGTTAAACAGTTATGAAGCATTTTGACACAGCAACAGCAGTGCATTAAAGAAGTACAGGGCCTTTCTAAGTGTGTGACTACTCAGGTCACACGGGTGTGAAGCCAGCCCTGCCTCTCTGCCCTCCCCAGCACCCTCATCTTCCTCTGTCTGGAACTTAGTCCCTAACTGTAAGTACTTTCGATGAAAACAACAACAATGATAGCATTTTTTGAGATACCATAAGGGGACTCTATTTTCGTGAACTTTTCTTTTCATTCCCTCATAAGATCAGAGAGGGTTCTTCTCAGTAACCTGATAAGTACTATTATTACTTTTGTCCTACAAGTGGGGAGATTGAAGCCTGTGATGGTTAATTTTATGTGTCAACCTCACTGGGCCACCAGGTACCCAGATATTTGGTCAAACATTATTCTGGGTGCTTCTGTGAGGTTATTTTCGATGAGATTAACTAGGTAAACTAAATAAAGCAGATTGCCCTTCCTAATGTGGGTGGGTCTCATCCAATCAGTTGAAGACAAAAAGGCTGACCCTTCTTCAAGTAAGGGGAAACTCCTGCTTGACTGTTTCTGAGCTGGGACATTAGTTTTTCCTTGTCTTTGGACTCCAACTAAAATATTAGTTCTTCCTGGGTCTCCTTCCTGCCAACTGCAGATTCTGGGACTTGTGAACCAATTCCAATTCATATATATATATGTGTGTATATATATATATATATATATATATATATATATATATATATATATATATATATAGTGAATATATGAATATATGTATAAAATTCATAGATGTATAGATACATGGATAATCTCCTATCCTACAGAAACTTGACTAATACAAAGCTAATATAGGCTGAGTAACTTGCCCAGCGTCTCGGAGCTGGTCAGTGGGAGAATTGTGACATGAATACAATAGATGTATATCTGGGAATGACTGAAGTGATGTTGCATGAATGTGCGAACCTGGCCTTGTTAGGAAGAAAGGACTAATTCCATAAAGCAGGGCAGAAGCCCTTAAACAACTTTCATTCGGTGCAGGGCAGAACAAGCCGAGCCGGGAAGTG
The DNA here is from genome assembly GCF_965194825.1 of Balaenoptera physalus. Lineage (NCBI taxonomy): Eukaryota > Metazoa > Chordata > Mammalia > Artiodactyla > Balaenopteridae > Balaenoptera > Balaenoptera physalus. The sequence goes on from NC_138882.1 coordinate 42,996,039, forward strand.
CAGAGGATGGCACTGTGAGCTCAGACTGATAAAAAGGTATGAGAGAGCCGGACTCTAGTCCCAAGACTGCTTCTACCTAACAAGACGGCTTTGCTAGGTGGGAAAACCCCTGCTCCCCAGAACTACGATCCCCGTGCGGAAGGAGAGTGGGCTGGACTTCATGTCCTCAGTAAAGTCCCTTCCTGTCTAAAGAGAGAGGCTTTCACGGTTCAATCCTATGAGTCTCTGGAAGGAAATTGTCTAAGATGATACGCACATCCTCTCTTTTGGTTCCTTGAGATGACTTCTGTATTTTACTCATTATGAAGTGCCTCACTGTGCTCAAGAAATGATTGCACATCATGGCCTCCAATTGCACAGAGACATGAACAGGGTGAGGAAGAAGATTTTTGCCTCCAAACACCAGCAGTGCCCGGAGGCCCTACTGCCTCAGGATAAATTTACATATACTCGCCCAAACCTTCAGTCTGACCTGAGGCTGACGCATATTTTATTAGCTGTCAGCGTTCTGAAAGTGGGGAGAATGTGACCAAAGGCAGTTTCAAGGAACCTTTTCTCAGAAACCAGAAGTCTCTGTCCTTTCCTACATACTTAACCTACTGGAGAAGAATGATTACAAGACTCAGTTAAGAAGGGCGAGAAGGAAAGTAATTAACACTTTTTTGAGTCCCTAATTTGTGCCAATCTCCGGAGATGGCAGTTGATGTATATCATCTCATTTAACCCTCATGACAGCCTTGTTAAGTTGAAAACTATCCCCATTTTACAGATACTAATCTAAGGGGCAGAGACATGAGATGACTTGATTGTTGTGTCAGATTCTGAGCAAGGACCAGAGCTCAAGTCAAAGCCAGACCTTCCTACGGCATCACACATTCCCTGAAATGACCTGAGCTAAAACCCCAGCTCTATAAATGGAAACAGAGTCTGGGATAGATTCAGGCACTTTGAAGCCACTGGTTTATTTTATCAAATGCATTAATATTTGTTTACTGTTTACCAATATTCAGATCAAGTCAGGAAATTGAAGGAGAATAAACCAGCTCCCATGAGAGAGTTTAAAATGGATATGATTCCAGTTTCCTTCATCTCCTAGGGCCCCAGGTCCCATTGCTCATTAAAAATTCCCAGGAGCACACAGGGAACATCTTTCCTGTTCCCCTGCCTCTGGGCCCATCCACCTTCTCATGAGCAACAGCATACTTGCAAACTGAGATTTCCAGCGCTGAGTACTTCATCTTCATTGATGATATGATCCAGAGCTCCGCCAGTCTTACGACTGAGAAACTATACCTCCAATCCTTCCTACGGTGCTCTAAGACTCTGTTCCCCAGGGTCCTGGTCTAGTTGTGGAGATAACCTGAGAACTGTGGAATGTAGCACAAGGCACAGCCTATCAGGCAACCGCAGTGACTGGGGACTTCTTCTCTGCCATCACACATCACACCATTTCTCACACAGCCTCATCTCCTCTCAAAAGCTCTGCATCCTTCCAGCCTCTTTCACTTTCTCGTTTACTTCCCTGTATTTAGCTCTGTGGTAATTATTTAGACAAGTGGTTTTAAAACAGGGGCAATTTTACCCCGCAGGGGACATTTGGCAATGACTAGAGACAGTTTTAGTTGTCACAACTGTGAGGGTGCTGCTGGCATCTAGTGTGTAGAAGCCAGGGATGCTGCTACACGTCCTACAGTGCACAAGACAGCTCTCACAACAAAGAATTATCCAGTCCAAACGGCAATAGTGCCACAGTTGATAAACCCTGATTGAGACCCAGGATGGCAAGTTTCCGCCACGAGTGCTCCTCCTCCCCACTTCCCCTCTGTCCTTTGCTGTCACATCCAGTTGATCAGGGCATTCATTCCCTCTGAGCCCAGTTCTGAGCTCAGAATCCTCTCAACGCAGGGCTCCAGGCAGCCGCGAATACGTGATAGGTGCTGAAATGCAAAATCCGATCCGTACGTTAGACGCTTTCGTGTTGGTCATATTTACCTACTGATATTGTAACCCTTTTGAAGCAAAGGTCATGTTTTCTATACTTTATAGTCCCTGATGAAGATGAAGACAGGAAATGACAGAGGGAGGAAAAGAAAAAGGGTGTGGGGGGGAGGGAAGTAAAGAAAATTAAAGAGAAAAGAAGGGAAGAAAAAGAAATAGTAGTGTAAAAGAAAAAGCAATGGAAAATTGAATAAATAAAGTCCAAAACAAGGCACCACTGAGATCAATACCTCTGAAATAACTGAAGCAGCCCCTCTACTTGAGGAGCTTATTTTGTATATGCTTTTTTTTTCTGTTATAATTTTTATTAATATTTGTATTATTCAAAATAATCCTATATATTCTTTTTTTTTTTTTTTTTTAATGTTTGGCTGTGTTGGGTCTTCGTTTCTGTGCGAGGGCTTTCTCTAGTTGCAGCGAGCGGAGGCCACTTTTCATCGCGGTGCGCGGGCCTTTCACTGTCACGGCCTCTCTAGTTGTGGAGCACGGGCTCTGGGTGCACAGACTCAGTAGTTGTGGCTCACGGGCCTAGTTGCTCCGCGGCATGTGGGATCTTCCCAGACCAGGGCTCGAACCCGTGTCCCCTGCATTAGCAGGCAGATTCTCAACCACTGTGCCACCAGGGAAGCCCCCAATCCTATATATTCTTAACATGGTTCTTCCAAGTCAAAGGAGCCAACACTGTGAATTTCCCTAGAGTCAAGAGGTTGACTCCCTGTCATGAGAATCTAGTCACTGTATTCTTTTCATTGTCTCGGTTGACCCAGGCTCCATGTAAGAATTCCCCAGTCCCCCTGTAAGAATTCCCCAGTCCCTCCCAGTCCCTTCACCGCCCCCCAAGTACAGAGCTTTCTTGCGAATTGATGAGGAAGAGCTGTCATTTTCCCTAAAGGCCACACAGAGTGCCCCAAAGAACTGGATTCAAGGTTCTTCCCAGGGACTTCCCTGGTGGTCCAGTGGGTAAGACTCCGCACTCCCAATTCAGGGGGCCTGGGTTTGATCCCTGGTTGGGGAACGAGATCCCGCATGCATGCCGCAACTAAGAAGCCCTCATGTCACAACTGAAGATCCCACACGCTGCAACGAAGATCCCGCATGCCACAACTAAGACCCAGCGCAGCCAAAAATAAATAATAGATAGATAAATAAATAAATAAATATTTTTTGAAAAAAAAAAAAGAAAAGAAAGAAAAACTTGTTACAAAAAAAAAAATAAATAAAGGTTCTTCCCAAATGTCTGTCAGCCTTCATCTTGGTGTGGATTGCAGATTCAGGCAAGGGCCGGCATCCTCATAATAAACGGCCAGCCGTGGTGGCTTTGAGCTAAAAGAAACTCCTACACAGTGCTGACTGTTGATGGTCTTGATGGATTCATTTTGAGTGTTTTTATAGCTTAGATCTTCAGAAGAGAGTTGACAGGCCTTTTGTGTTTAAGGGTTTATGCCATTAGAATGGCACAATCACATGTCTGTTTTGAACTTTTCCCTAACAAATGTGGAAATGTAGGCAAAATGCTCATGTATACAAAGGGCACTTCTGAGAAAATAACAAACCTTGCTATTGAGTAATCAAAGTGATCAATTTGTTGGAAAAAAACACTCTTTGAAGGCACGTATAATTTTTGGCAGCGTGTGTCTTGGGATTTTTTTTTTCTCCCACAAACTGCCAACTAAAAACCCAAGCACAGTTTGTGTTTCAGATGCTTCCATGCATCTCTACCAGCTGAACTCACCCTGTCTAAGGTCCAAAGCATTTGCTCAGTGCGGCTTCCTGTGCTCAGCTCCTACAGTGGCCAGACTCGCCAACCCCTTCCACTGATTTTTTTTAATGTTTTTTTTTTCTTTTTTTTCTTGAACGTATTCCTATTCCCAGAGTCCATCTGTTAAGTCTTTTCATTGGTGGCATGTTTGAGACCCCATGCCATGCAAACTCCCACAAAGGAACCTTCTTTGTCCATTGTGAAATGAAGTGATCCCTCCTTCCTCTCTGCAAAAGAGGGCTGCTTGGATGGGATCCCAATGCCTGGAGAGAGGAGACGGAGGAGGCAGGAAGAGACCATCATCCTCCTTGGAGTCCTACTTAGTTCCTACTACTGCCCTTTCCACAAGGTGGACGAGAATAACACAAGTGGCTGAACCTCACGGAACAACAAGCGATAGCATGCAAGTAATTCATGAAAGTTTAAAAGACTTTAGCCAAAGTGAGGACAATGTGTAAATTCAGCATCTGCAGAGCCATGGCATTTTCTGAGAAAACTCCAGGAAAGAGGTCAAAGGACCACCGCCCCCCTCACCCCTTTCCCAGTGACTTCTGAGCTGCTCGCTTCGTGGCCCTGTAATTTTCAGGCAGCCAGGCCAATCGGGGCCTGTGTGGGCAATGGCTCTGCTTTCGCTCTTACTGAGAAAGCAAAGGCATCTTTCGTCACCTTTGCCTCCTGTAGAGAAGGGACTGGTTCTCATGTTTTCCCCTAGCTCAATAGCTCAGGGCTTTGCTAATCTTGCTGAACACTTCAGTTTTTAGATGGTATATCAATGAGGCATTCAAACAGAGTAGTTTATACACAAAAATTCTGTCTGCTTTGTAAAAGATTATCCTTTTATAAACACTCGGCAGAAAACATAAAAGCAAATAGGGGACAGCACATAGAACAGGAAAGATGTTAGCGGGGAGATTAATACTGAATGGGTCGAAATGAATGGCGCTTACTAAAACGAGGTCCAGATACTTTGGCTGCAGTGAAACATAAATAATGGGAATGACACATCGTTTATTCGGGATAATGAGTTGATCCAAAGTAGAGGCCTAGGACAAGAGATTAAAGATTAAATATCCATCTCCTGATGAATATCAGTAGCCAACTTTAACCTTTTCCTTCCAAAAGTACAATTTTACTGTAACAAGTATACATGCTTATGCTACAGTACAGAAATAGGATTTTTAAAAAACAACAAACACCATTTGAATCACTTTCTGATCCTGGTGGAAAACATTGTTCCACGTTTCAAGACAGGAAGTGTAGTTTTGTCTTGTTTTTTTTCCTAGTCTATAGCCCCTGGAAAGTGATTTAAAGAAAAGTTTTCACCTCAATACTCTGCACTGGAGGAATCTAGTTTAGGGACTCTGCTGACAGCTCCTCATTCATCCATTTAACAAGAAAGTTTTTCAAAACAAAAAGGCAAGTGAGACTGGCACAACCCCATATGGATTTCGCGTGGCCAGTGAGCACCATAGAATGACAGCATGAGACAAGCCTTAGAAATCATCTCATCCTGACTTACCATCCCGTCGGGGGGGAAACGGAGGCTGGCAGCCAGGGCGTGTCCCAGCCAGGTCCCACAGCCAGTTAGAAGCAGACCCGGGACTAGGACGGGGCCTTCTGTCTCCCAGCACCCCCTCTCTCCACTGCACCCTGCTGCCTCTTTATTCCCTCAAGTTGGAAATAATGACCAAAGCAGCTTGCTGGAAGTGCCAACACCCACATGCTAAATTAAAGCCCTGAATTCATGAAAAAACTTGGAATATTGGAAGCTCTGAATAAATAAGGGTTGGAAACAAAAAAAGGGGCTGGGAGGAGTTGTAACAGTGGGAGAAAATATAGAAGAGAAGGGTGCAAAAGGAACGAACAGCAATCGCAGATGCCCGCGACGCCAGCCGCAGACCCTGCCACCCGGGCACGATTTTGGAACAGTCCACTAGTGGCCCTTCCCTCTCAAGGGGCAAGAAGAAATCAGGTGGTTTGCCCATTTCTCGCAGCCAAGTAGTTGCCCACTGTTCACAAGCCAAGACCGAGAGAGTGGTTCTGTGGCTGGTAGATACCAGTGGAAGGAGGAGAGCAACAAGATTCAACTGTGGCATTAGAAAAAAAAAACAAAAACAAAAATCCAGCCCACCAACCAGGCTGGAGCAGGAAACCATCGCAGGTTAATTCCACAGCCGCTCACCTACAGAGAGCAAGGTCAGAATTTGGCTGGTGTTCCATGTGATATCAGTGTGGCGGTTTCAGTCTATGCTCCAGGGAACATTTGTCTCGGTGCCAAACCAACATGCAAGCATGGTTGGCAGGCTGTCCTCCAGGCCAGGGATGGGGAGCTGTGGAAGTGTATCCATTTTCACTTTGCAAGTATCTGCGTGCCAACGCCTCACCACTGCTATTCTTTGGACAAAGAGGGGAATTTATGCTTGAGAGGGAGGCTGTTTTCAGGTATCCTACTCCACATGGGGGTGGTGAAGCCAGCAGTTCCAGTCCTTCCATCCTCTCTCCTTGGGCAAATCCTCTGAAGTTCATCGTTTTGTCAGAGATGAAAATAATTGAACCACTTCCTAGATAAGAAAGGTATTACTGGGACCACCTGCCAGACCTTCTTAGCAGGAAAGAATTTTTTGTGATTACCATGTATCTCATAGGTTTCCACTTAGAAGGGGTAATCAAGAGAAAAGGCAAGGTATTCACAGGACATGAAACTGCCATTTTGAAAAAGAAAGGATCTATTAAATAGAGAGCTTTAAAAAGGGGTTCAGAAAGGGAGACCATCATAAATTCAATCCGTTTTTGAGCATTGAGCATGCTCAGTACTACAGACTCAGAAAAGAACCTCACCACCCAGCCTCCCTAAGTTGAAAAGGTACCCAAAAGGAAGCCCAGTAATAAGCAGACACATTTAATATTTTGATCAAGTGATACAAGATACTAAGGCACACGCAATAATGGAAACAAGAAGAGGGTAGCTACATGGAGAAAGATGGTAGAAGGACTTCCCAAATGGAGCATCATGTTTTCACTGAATCTTTTCAGTGATGTCCAGTCCCAGTTGAGGTGAGTGTCAGCAATAAGGAGTAAAAGACCAAATGTGGCACTGTGCTAGAGATGACGTTACACAGCATCAGAAAGAGGATGCTACGTAGACCTTGGACCCATCCACAAAGGATTTCCAGTTAAATATTCCCAGTACTGAAAGATGCAACCCACACTTTTCCAGGTGTTACTGACATTCTCTTGTGGATGGAGCCTATCAGTAGATCCAACCATGAAAAGGCTGCAGCCTCCAAAAAGGAGATCATTGCATCTTTACCTCCCCAGAGACAATTTAGTGATTTGTAAAAGCAAATATGCTTCCCTCAAATTAATGGCCTGGTGGTGAGTTGGGCCTGGGAATGTCTCTCAAACTGGCATTTGAAAACATTGATCTAGGGCATTTTCCCGGCGGTCCAGTGGTTAGGACTCTGTGCTCCGAATGTCGAGGGCCCGGGTTTGATTCCTGGCTGAGTAACTGAGATCCTGCGAGCTACAGTGTGAAAACACTGGTCTCCTAGCAAACAGCTATAGAGGAACTCCCTAAATTGGTTCTTTTTCTCAGATTATCAGATCCTTAGCACACTGCATGGTCATTCTCATAGCTCCCAAATGACATGCCTACATGGTTGTGAGACTACGTTTGTCCTTAAGGCCAAAGCCGCTGATAACCACAGGGATCTTAATAGAACAAATTACCATTTTCCCCAAATATTTTCACTGAAAAAAAATCAATATTTTCATAGGTTAGTGGGTACAGTGAGAAAGAAAAAAAAATTCCCTTTTTATGGCTAAGACAAGTAGTGAGTTCTGGAGGGCTCTGACATGTTTCCCCAATTCTGGACCTGCCTCTAAGATTGGTTCATAGGTCAGAGCAAAGCTAATTTTTTTTACAAATCTACAAAGGTAACTTAGTACCTTTAGTGCATGTTCTTCAGACTTGGACTTACAACTCCAGAGCACTCAAGTCTATATTTGTGTGAGGCCAGCTAAGTTTGATCCCCATTAACTTGTTAGCTCTACACATTCTTTACAACTTGGACAGACTCAGGCATCACACAGTCCAAGACCTTAATGTCTGCTTGATGGAGAAGCAGAAGTAAGAACTGAAGGAGGCAGGGCCAAGACAGGTCTCACCAGGTTAATAGCAGTAGAAGTCTCCAATCACCTGGGGAGCTTTTAAAGAATACTCATGGGACTTCCCTGGTGGCACAGTGGTTAAGAATCCACCTGCCAATGCAGGGGACATGGGTTCGAGCCCTGGTCTGGGAAGATCCCACATGCCACGGAGCATCTAAGCCTGTGCACAACAACTACTGAGCCTGCGCTCTATAGCCTCCAAGCCACAACTACTGAGCCCGTGTGACACAACTACTGAGCCCACGTGCCACAACTACTGAAGCCCATGTGCCTAGAGCCCATGCTCTGCAACACGAGAAGCCACGGCAATGAGAAGCCTGCGCACCGCAACGAAGAGTAGTCCCCACTCGCAGCAAATAGAGAAAGCCCGCGCACAGCAACGAAGACCCAACACAGCCAAAAAATAAATAAATAAATAAATTCATAAAAAAATAAGATTAAAAAAATAAAGAATACCCATGCCCAAGCCTCAAACAGAGATTCTGATTTAAGTGATCTAAGATGGAACATGGGCGATGCATATTTAAAACTTCTTCCTGGACTTCTAATGCAATTCAGAGTGGTGGGCTGAATAATGGTTCCCAAAGGTATCGGGTCCTAATCCCTGAAACCTGTAGATGTTACTTTGCATGGCAAAAAAGGATTTTGCAGTTGTGATTAAGGTTCTTGAGATGGGGAGAATATCTTGCATTATTCAGGTGGGTTCTAAATACAGTCACAATTGTCCTTATACAAGAGAGGCAGAGGGAGATTTGACACACATAGCAGAAAAGGTGACATGAAGGTGGAGAAGAGAGAGATCTGAAGATCTGGAGTGATGTGGCCATAAGCCAAGGAATGCAGGCAGCCACCAAAAGCTGGAACAGCAAGGAATGGATTCTCTCCTGGAGCCTCTGGAAGGAGTGCTGCCAACAGCTGGATTTCAGCCCAGTGATACTATTTTGTACTTCTGTTCCCCAGATCTATGAGGAAGTAAGTTCTGTTGTTTTAGGCCCTAAGTTTGTGGTGATTAGTTATGGCAGCCACTGGAAACTAATATGGCCAGGGCTGGCAATCAGTGCTCTAGTCTCACTGACCACTATTAAAATCATCAAAAAGGCCAAGCTCAGTGCTACCTCTGAGCCCTTTCACCTGTTTTTTTCTCATCGTGGAGCACTCTTTCCCATCGCATCACTTGGCTGACTGCAGGAGGCCTTTCCTGACCTCTGACCCAAACCAAATTAGATCCTGCCTGGTATTTCCTTTAAGAATTTTGTTCTCATCCTTCATAGCACTTATCACAGTTTGCAATTAGTTATTTGTTTGTCTTGTTATTTGTTTAATGTCTTTCTTCCCCACTAGAATATAAACTCTCTGAGAACAAGGGTTACACCTTTTTGTTCACCACTACATTTTCAGCACCTAATATGGGGGCAGACACATAGTAAGGGATTGATAAAAATGTATAAAAACAAATAATGAATGAATGATACTCATGGTATACAAGACCTAACCCCAGATAACAGCTAGTTATGTGAGATCAGGATCTATCTCCTGGGAGAGAGAATGGCAAGATCTAGGAAGGAAATCTGGGCCCCAAATCAAAGGGCCACAGTCCTAACAGTAGCCCAGACTCTGTGGGAGAACTGAATAATGAGGGAGGTTATGTGCAAGGGGTTAGTATGTGCACATTTTGTTCTTGATTTGAGCAGACAAGCACAATTCCAGACTGTACTGGTTATATGTCATGAGGATCTTGATACAGTACCAGGTTTGACTAGTATCAGCTCAAGAAGTGAACAGGGAAAATCAAGCAGGTAGAACAACCTGAAGACTGTAGCAAGGCCTACCTGGAAAACTGTAGGCTCTGACAAATATTCAAATTAGACAAGTTACATCTATCCCTCTATCTGAATACAAGATAGGACACTGGTTGAAATCCATCAGTCTTCAGGGGTTTTAGTATGCTCCCACTGTCCCAAGTCAGGCACAATCTATTTTGTTGTATTTGTGTAGCATCTGCTTTACAAAATCACTTGAGCAAATCCAGAAAAGCAAGTACAATCCATTATACTGTTCCTTTTTGACTGCCTATTCCAACCATAGTAAACAGACCCCAAAGGCAAAAGTGATTGACTGGACAGTGCTTTTCAGGGTCAGTAACCAAGATGGTTCTCTCATCAGAACCCCCCAGGGAGGCTCACTCACTTGGTAGCCAGAGAAATACAACTGTGAAAATCTAGGAATTCTAGGATTAGGAGAGAAATTAAGCAGAACTAAAAGCCTCACCTTCAGCCAAAAAGCTAGAATGGTCAGGTAAGGGAAGAAGAGGCTTGGTAAAGTAGAAATACTCAAAGGGGGATTTCAGTTAGATTCTTTGGTTGCAAGTAGCAAATTTACTCAAGTCAGAAAAAGATGATGTCTTCTGTTTTGATATGGTTTTACTCCTCCAATTTGACTTCAAGAACATGTTGATTTTGTATTCGTAAATGTAAGCATTTTAATCAGAGTAGCACCAACATCAGTAAATTTTCACTGAGAAACAATTTTCTAGAGCAAACTCTATTGGTTCTGTGTATCTCTGGTTTTTAACAGTTTCATTATGATGTACTTAATTGTAGTTTTCTTTGTATTTATCCTGCTTGGAGTTTGCTGAGCCTCCTGAATCTATGCTATGGGTTGATGTCTTTCATCAGATTTTAGAAAGTACTTGACAGTTATCTCTTCAAATATTGCTGCTTCCCCATTGTCTCTCTCCTATCCCTCTGGAACTCCAATAACACATATATTAGAACATTTGACCGTGTCACATATATCTCTTCTATTTTGTTCAGTTCTTTTGATTTTCTTTTTCTTTCTATGATTCCATTTATCTGTTTTCTTTGCGTATACTAATCCTATCTTCTGCTGCATCCAGTATGCTATTAAACCTACCCAATGGGTTCTTAATATCAGATGTAATATTTTTAGGTTATAGAATATCTGATTGATTCCTTTATATAGATTCAAATTCTCAGTTGGTCCTCTCTACCTTTTCATCTCTTTTGTTATCATTTCCTCCATTTTCTTCAACATATTTATAATAGTTATTTTAAAGCTTTTGAACTAACTCCAACATTTGGATCATCTATGGGCTTGTTTCTATTGCTTGCTTTTTCTCTTGATTGTTAGTCATGTTTTTCTACTTCTTTACACACCTCATAATATTTTACTGTATAGTGAACATCACGTGTAAAGAGTCTTAGAGATTTGAAGTCTTTATTATTTCCCCCAAGCACATATTTTCCTCTAAAATGAAGATGGAGAGAGGGACTGATTACCACCATCCAATGAGGAATTGAGCTGACTTAGAGCTAGACTGAAGCTTCAGTTATAAACAATCCACCTCTGTTTTCGAATATCTCAAGGACAGTGTTTGCTGTATGCCCTTCCATCTAGAGAGTTTCCCAAGCACTTGAAGCAGTGAGACACTTCACTCTACCTTCCTAGCCTAGCCTTGCAGGCTCTTGGGTAACCCCAGCATTCAGCAAATGTCCCTTGGGAAAGCTGGCTAAAACATTTAGAGCTCTTCTAGAACCCAGCTTATCAGTTTCCTCTGCAGGTTTGTCTTCCCTAGTAGAGTCCAACATCTAAGCCAAGGTTGACTGACCCTCAGCATGTGACCATATTTGCAATTGTCCCCAGGAAAGAAAACGGCCAATAATCTCAGCTAAACTTAAAAGGGAACTTCCCTCTGGAATTTTAATTGATCTGATACTTTTGGCTTCCTAGTTCTCCAATGTCTTTAAAAATATAATTTTTGTAATGTATCGCATTTTTTCTAGTTGCTACAGCGGGAGCCAATAGCCTGCCACAATATACTACTCAAAATTAATTCCACAAATAATTTTTATATAGAATAGGCAAACTTTTCCCAGTATTCTTCTATTTTGTTCTTATTTTATTGACATGATTTTTATCTAGTTCAATTTTTTTCTATGCAAATTTGCAACCAAGGTTTGACTTATTGCTCAGTATTTTTGACCATATGAAATTACATCATTCACAGCATCTGCCATTGTGAGTTTCATCTGTGACCATGGTTTCTACCAAGTTTAATTTTGCCCATTCAAATTTTGCAGCTTTAAACTTAGTTGAGAAGGCTCCATTCTTCAGTCAAGCTTTAGGCTCTCATATATTTTACCAAGTACAGTGTTAGATATTGCAATTTTTATTTTGTATTATTTTACCAGCAGTACCCATTGTAAACTCAATAAAAGACTGATGACATGCACTTAAGTCTTATTTAATCTCTAAGAAAATTGTGTGAAATTCTCAGATATTCCAGAATTTTTCAGCATCCTGAATTGGTCTATTGCATTTCTAACAAATTTCTTCTACAAGTCTTTAATCTGTATAGTGCCTAGCGTTGGCACTGCAAAGAGCAAAATGATGGAATTGAAGTGGGCTTGTGATAACAAGATCAGCATGTGTTGTGTCATGGTTGGAACAGAAAGACCCTGGGGACTGAAACAATTCTTAAGGACTGGGAGTTGACTCCATCTCAACTTGCTTTGCCCTTACTTCTCTCTATGCCTCTGCTCTTGCCTCCTTTCTCTACAAAAAGGATTAATCATGATTGTTCTACTGCCTTATAACTTCAGCTCTCCTGGAGTCCTTTACGATTGACCTGGTCCCTCTTTCTGTATTATGACCTCTCTGTTTAATCCCCTCACCTTTTTTGATATGATGTCTGGGTTCAAATTCCTGAGAGAAGGAATGTGATTAACCCAGTGTGACTAGCTACAGGGATACAAGTTCAGGGAATCTTACTCAGGAATCTCTCTAAACCAGTATTTCTCAGTGTGATCTGCAGACTACTTTCAGGTCTGAGAATCACTTTCTACATTCCACAGCCCTAGGTCTTTCCCCTGGGTTATGCTTCCCTCAACCATAGGGAAACCAGGCAAGAGGCTGCCTGGTCTCCCTGCAGCATTTCCCACCCTGGACCCCAGGAAATCATCCTGGTGTAGCTGAAAAAGCTCCAACGTCAGATCAGTCTGGGTTCAAACCCCAGTTCCATTGCCTATAAACTGATCCTGGGAGAATTCCTAGATTCTGAGTCTTAGTTTCCTTATCTTTAAAGTGAGAGAATTATATCTGTTTTACAGAAAGAAAGTACATGATATACATAAAAAAGAGCCTGGCACAGAAAAAGTGCTCAACAAATATTTGTTCCTTCTCTTCTGAGGGCAAGTCTGTGGTGTCATCTTCATACACAGGGAGGATGGCACAGTAATAGTGTATGGCTGCAATCAAGCAAAACACATGAGATGAACCCGGGAAATAAATGAATGGATTTGCCAGCAAGAGACATTGTTATTTTATCTCCCTGCCAAGGCTGATTTTCCCAAAGATAATGCATTTCTTTGGATAATTCAGCAACCACTCAATCCAGATATAGTCTCTCAGGCAGGCAACATGTTTACAGTCAAAATGCTCACTTCCACTTCAAGTTTCCAATCCCCTGCTGCTACTTTCTGCAAACTTAATTAATTAGTTGCAGCTAACATTTGTTCAACCTCATGCAGCAATGGGAGGCTGAAGGAAACGAGCTCTCATAAATTAAAAACATTTCAAAACATTGTCTTCTCCCAAGAAAACATTTCTTTTTTTTTTTTTTAAATTAACACTCCATTTGGATAACTTTAAGGTTTCAAAAGAAAACAAACAAGGGAGTTCCAATTAATGTTGAGTGTCTTTAACTATTTCACTGCCATTGATCTATGTTACCTAAGCAATGTCATCCCCTTAATAGATATGCAACGGCTCGTATACATATCTCCTTTGTGATATTTAGATTATTATATCACATATGGTCCTGGTGTGAAAATGCCTGCCACACACTCCATCAGCCAGCAGATTAAGAGATGTCTAAACCCTAAGTGATAATGTTGCCTTAGAAAATTAAAAGCTTAAGTGCCATATTGAAGGCAATGATGTGTAGCAAGAGGGCATGGTGATATTTTCTTTTTCTTATTGATTTGGTTGTTTCGTTACCAAGACATAATAACATTGCCTAAGATTAAACTATAGGAAGAGTGGCTAGGAAATGGCCCTGCAAGCAAACATCACCTCATTCCAACAGATTAATCCAAGGGGTTCAGACTGGGACATTCTGATCTGTTGGCTTGGTTAAGAGCTACCCGTTGAGTATGTATAATCTGTTGGGGAAAGTTCCTCCAAAGACCAATGAGTATGAGATAGTGTCCCAATTGCTGCTTTATCACTACCTGCCATGATTTTTATATAGTGTCTCCTTATCTAAAAAGGATCCATAGTATCCACTCTGTCTATAGCACATGATTGGTGAGGTACTCTGTACAGTTCTACACAAATGTATATTGCTGCTTTTGTTGTTACCGTTGTTGTGAATAACAGTACAAAGAACATTGAACCTGGTGCTGTGACCTGAGTCCTAATCACAGCTCTGCTCATAAAAAGATGGAGTTACTGCCTTGGGAGGACAAAAGAAAGCACAGTCAGGGTGGTGAAAATGACATGGTATGAACAGTGATGGGTAGAAGACCCAGTATTTGGGGATGCTTCTACAAACTCTCTAAGGCTGCTAGAATGGTCACGACTGTGTCAAATTATCAGCTGATTTCTTTTTAGTTTACTGTAGTGTATTTTCGTATTTTCATTTGTGCTGATAATAATTCTAACATTCAAAACTATATCACAAACACAGTTTGAGGATCATTCCTTAAATCTTGGAAGTGTAAGAGAGCAAAGGTAAAACTTAAGAATGCAGAAACTAAACCCCCCAATCACTAACTCAGTACCTTTAGCTCAGAAATGTGAGGGTATGACCATTTTCAGAGATTCCTGTCAACAGTGATGTTGCCTATGGGCACTAGAAAACTAATCAGAGCTACTATAACAATAGAAAAGCCTTGGTTTAACTTTGTGCAAATAATACCAATAGTTATTTATGTAGAAATAGCTCCACTTGTTCCTAACTATAATAGGCATGGCAATTGGCATCATATTTAATATATCAGATTATTTTATTGTAATTTTATTGGATTTTGCTCAGTTTTAACAATGTCTAGCTCTTGTGTGTGTGTTCAAATACATATATATATAGAGAGAGATATAACAAATCTCTCTATATATACACATATATAATATATATTCATTATATATTTTTATATATTATTCAAATATAGAGAGATAAAGATCTAGAGATATAATATCATCTCTCCGTCTCTCTCCATATATATGTGTGTGAGTGAGTGTAGCTGAACAAGAATACACACACACACACACACACACACACACACACACAGAAAGAAAGAGAAAGAAATAGGCAGAGACAGAGAACAAAAAAATGATTGCCCATGTGTTGTCAACAGCCCTTCTCGTCACAAAAATAACCCAGATTTTTTGGGGGATGGTAATATGTCCAACCGAAAAACCAATATTTGCAGTCTTGTTTGCAAATAGGAGTGGCTCTATATCTAACTGCTGACCAACAAAATAGAAGCAGAACTTGCGGGCTTGGAGCTTCCAGGGAAGCAGGTTAAAAGTAGGGCTGATGAGGTTGGCAAGCCCGCTTGCCCCTTGCCTTCCCTCTTCTCTCTGTCTGCAGCACAGATACTACACTTGATGAGGATCAGCCAGCTTGTGATTCTGAAGTGACAAATCCATGCTAAGGATGGGCCAGTGGAAAGGTTGAGGGAGGCTGGATCTTTGCATTTATCAAGATGTGCCAAACCAGCTTTGGATTACCCGTCTCCATACTTCTCATATATGAGAAAAATCAAACTCCTAATTTTTTACAGCCACTGTTTAGGAGCTTATGTTTTTAGTAGTTAAATATAATTCTTAACTGATGCAAGAGGAACATCAATCCTTACCCTGAAGGCATTTATAGTTTTACTGACAAAACAAGATAGGTATTCATGCTTGACCTGATTAAACAAGAACATAGACATGTATATGATTGAGTGCTTTACAAATAACACAAGCTTTAAGTGCTCCAGGACTTCAAAAAAGAGAAGAGTATGCACTGGAGTTTTTGAAAAACATCTTCATGTGGAAAGGTCCTGAGCTGGCCCTAACACACAGAGAAATGCTAATAATTAGAGATTTAGGGAATGGATTCCAGACATGGAGAATAACAAGAATTTAGACACAAAGACCAAAAGAAAAAAAAAAAAAGCATAGTTTGCTGACTGACTGGGCCAGGAGGAGGGGCACAGACTGTGGGGTAGCTGAAAATGAATTTGAATAGGTAGGATGGGGCTGGGTGACAGCAACCTTGAAAATCAGGCTGTGGAATCTGGATTTACAGGCAGTGTGTAGCTGTTACTCATCAATTTTTTCCTGGCTTTTTGGCTACTCACTAGTCCCATGTTTATAACTGCTTATAAGATAGTCCCACTGGACATCCCAATTGATCCCAAATATAACCTGTCTAAAAATAGAACTCATAATCTTCCTTCATCAAGAGATCAGTGGTGTTATCAATCATCCAGCATCCAGGATAGAAATTCTGGAGTTACCTTTGACTTATTTTTCTTCTCCCAACCCCTATAACCAACGCCACCTCGTCTCATACCTCCTTCCTTCCTTCAAAATGTCTTTTGAGATCATTCTTCTCTATCCATTTCTACCATCACCATCTGGGGTTTTCTTTTAACCCTGTCTCCCGAAAGAGTCCCTAACAAATCTCTCCCTCCTGACAGCCTCTCCCTGCTGTAGTCATCCTATAAATCATTGCCAGAAAAATCTTCCTAAATTACTTAAATCCTATTAGCCCACCCCCACCCTATACTTCAAAGCCTAAATTCCTCTGCTGAGCTCACAAGACCGTTCAGATTATTACCACTAAACCAATCTACCCTATTTCCCATTACACCAGAACCTGCGACCAGTGCTGCTGTCATCTGGACCTCCTCAAAGGACCTACCCACTCTACACTCATTCCTAGTTCCCACTCACTTAGAATGCCCACTGTTTTCCTTTTGGGTTGCCTAAATATTAGTTATTCTTAAGACTCAGCAAACTAACCTCTTCCTCAAAGGTTATTTCAATCAACACTGATCTTCCCTTTTCTAAACTCCCACCCCATTTACAGTTTATAACACATAATGCATTATTTCTAATGGTTCATGTGTTTCAAGTTTGCCAGACTAAATTGTAAAAGAGCGTAAGATCTCTGGAAAGCTGAAACATTTGCCATCAACTCACAGGGTTGAGGGACCCCTGTGCAATGCACCTTTACTGTTCCCCCTATGGAAGTCTTCAGTCTCTGCCAGAGCAAATCCAACTATATACTTTTCAATAGAGCAGATATTCAACAAATATCTGTTCAGTTAAGAACTTATAGAACTTTTCTAATACTATATTAGGCCAATAAAAACTCAATAAATACTTGCTGATCATTTGATGACAATTAGCTGATTGAGGTTTACAAGTGATGACACCATGAACATATGCTTTAGAGAGATTAGTCATTCTTGTTTTCCGTATCCATGAATACTGACTCTGCCATGAGAGTTTTAGATACTAAAGCCAGTATAGTTTACATTAATTATAAAAACTATTAGAAGTTCCATTGTTATGTAGAATTTATTATGGCTTAATGACCACTGATTATAGTTTGGTTAATCTCCATTCGTGGACAAATTTACCTTGAATTGCTGGACAACTAACTATACCATTGTTCAAAAGGCAGTAATTATTTCTAGCTGAAAACTGAGAGGTATGGAACTGAACCAGCTGTGCCCATCCAAAATTCCTAATGAGTTCTGAAAACCTACAATGTCCTTTTGAAGGGGAAAGTGTAGTTTCCCCTTCTGATTCAAAGGAAATAATTCCATTGGCAGGTATGAAGAGAGTACCTATTTAAAAGTGATTTTGAGGGACTTCCCTGGTGGTCCAGTGGTTAAGAATCCGCCTTCCAAGGCAGGGGATGCGGGTTCGATCCCTGGTCAGGGAACTAAGATCCCACGTGCCGTGGGGCAACTAAGCCCACATGCTACAACTACTGAGCCCGCACGCTCTGGAGCCCGTGTGCCACAACTAGAGAGAAGCCCAGGCGCCACAACGAAGGATCCCGCATGCCGCAATGAAGCTCTCACATGCCACAGCTAAGACCTGATGCAGCCAAATATAAATAAATAAATATTTTTTTTAAAAAAGTGATTTTGAGCAAGAAGAATTGTATCCTTAAAGAAAAAATTTATTATCTTATAAATAATTGATACCTTTGCTAATTTCTCAAAAACAGGAAAACCAAACTTTCAGTCAATGTATACATATTCTTGAAAATGTATTGTTACTAAGTCAACTACATTGCTTTGTTTTAGCAGGTCATATGATACTCAGAAAAAACCTCTAGATAATGTGTTTTTAAAATTTTCCTTTCATCTTGACATCACTAAATGATTGGGAGTATTCACCACTAAGTTCTTTAATGACAATATCCTTTCTCTTACAAATGGCTTTGAAGTCTTCTACGCCTATTGCAAGTATTTGGATACTTCCCCAGCAAGGGTGGGCAGGAAGCCAACACAAGCCACCAGGTGCCAATATTACACCTGACAAATTAGCCACACGACTGGAAAAGGGTGGGTCCATCCTCCTGTTAAAGGTTCATTTCCTCTCATTTTCCCGTGAACAGGAAGTCATTGGAATGGGGAAAAAAGGCTTTCCTTAAAGACCCATATGACCAAAAGTCTGAACTTGTTAACTCCTTGTTAACAAAACAATTTGGAAGCAAGTTCAAACTAATCACAAGACTTTATTTACATTGACTTGTTTAACCCCACTTATGGCTTGGGTTCCAGGATGTTGTGATTTCGTTAATGCACAGAGTGTTCATGAAGCAGGTGAGAAGTGCCCTTGGATGTCACATGGAATAATTACAACTGACAGAGGAGGCAGATCTACCACAGCCCTTGCACAAAGCTCAGGAACCCAAAGATTGAAGAGGTCTTGACAAGATTTGACCAAGACCACAGGGAGCCAGAACCCTATTTAATTGACCCAATTCAACAAGATTGATTTGAAGAATTTAATCAGAGTTGACTGAGATTCCATAAAATACTGCACTATGTTCATATAATATTCAATTCAATTACACCCCATGAACTAATGAATTGTAACTGCCTCCTAAAGATCAGTTATTCAGCTTGATGAGTGTTAAATAAGGCATAATAAAAGGAATGTTTTCCAGCTGAAAAGTAATACAAAGAATAGAGATGTATACTTATACTCATCTTAGCGCTATTCCAAGAGACAGTAACTATACGAGATAATGGCATGCATTTGTGATGCATAAATAGTTTTTAATAATTATTAAAATTAATTTATATACAAATGTTTTTTTAAAATCATTACCAAAATGACATAGTACAATGTATGATATTCTATAACTTGCTTCCTCCACCTAACAACATATTACCAACATCCATCCTTGACAGTCTATATATTCATTCATTTTAACTGATATGTCCAATCAACTCCCTTACTTTTTGCCAATCTGAAACGTAGAAAATAGCAACTCATGTTCTCTTATTGTACATTTCTTTTACCACTAATGAGATTGAGCATATTTTTCAAATATTTCTTAGCCATTTGCATTTTCTGCTAAGAATTGCTTATTTTATATCCTTAGCCCATTTTGAGTTATTTATATTTTTCTCATTAACTTGATGGATAGCAACTCTTTTTTCAGTAATGTATAATTCAAATATTTTGTCCCATTCTGCCACTTCTCTTTTAACTTTGTTTATGATTTTTTTAAATAAAATCAACTCTGTTAGCTTTTTCTTAATGGCCTCTGGATTTCCCATTTTATTTACAAAGACCTTCTCACCCAAGAATATTTTTTTAAAAAGATTCATGCATATTTCCTTCCAATACTTGTGTAGATTTGATTTTTATGTTTAGAGCTTTATTCCATCTGGAATTTACTTTTGTGTATGTTATGAGTCCAGATGGAGAGCCAGTTGTCCCAGTACCATTTCCTGAACAGTCTACTCTTTAGCTACTGATTAGAAATGCCTCTATAATATCTGTTAAATTCCCCTATATTCTTAGGTCTGTTTCTGGACTCTAATCTTTTTGGTTATTTTATTTCTCTATCACTAAACTTGTGTATTGCTTCAGATGAATACATAGTTTGTTTTGATAACTATTAGGGTAAGTCCCCACTCCTTCTAACTCTTTGTTTTTCATGGCTACTGTCATGCACTGCTCTTCCAGATGATTTTTAGAATAAGCTGCTCAAACCCCATTAAAAATCCCATTGGAAATGGGACTGCATTTCAATTTATGAAAAACCGGAGTGAAATTTTACATTTTAAATGCATCTGATTTAAAGCTCAAAGTTTCATAAAATAAAATTGAGTACAATACTTTTAAAGATTAAACCATTACAAATAAATGAGATGTTTTGTTATTATTCTTGTTATATCACATCAAGAGTTTCAGGGAATAAATAGAAACACTTCCTTTGGACTGGCTACTCAAAAGCATAGTGTATGTTATGAGGACAAAGAGATGTATGTGGCATGGCCCCTGTCCTTGGAAACTTACAGCCAAGTTAACTATATAAGACATATATACATACACATGTCAAGGCATATTGATATACACAATATACATGTTGATATAAGGCAGCTTATATTAAGAAGCAAATGAGTTACTATAGACAATAAGAGTTTAAAGGCAGGAGCTTCACAGTAGGGAGAGTTTAGAGGCTCTCTCTCACTCTTGCTTTCATTTTACAGAAGAGAACGTTAAGACCTAGTCCGGTTAAGTCATCGAGCTAAGTGGTAACAGAAAGCATCAGGTCTGTTGATGCCTATTCCAGTGACTTGTCCACTGCAACAGGCTGTCACCCTTTTATACATTTATTTGTAGACCATTTTAGAATGGTCTACAAATCTGTATCTGTGAAGCAGAAGAATCCCTTGGAAAACTCACATTTATAACTATGTCAATACCCACAAACCAGTTTCCCCAAATCAGTTAAAAATGAAAAGGTTGCATTCAAACCATTCTATTACAGGGCTTTCTTTTGATCGGTATGACATCAAATAACAGATATTAATGATGTTTCACTTTTCAACCAGTGGTTTTGACATTAGAACACATAGCCCGTGTCTAGGTAATAAAATGCGAGAAATTTTTTTACCCCTATAGGCAATTCACCCCCTTCTCACATTTTAAAGCCCTCAGGTAACAAACCCTAAGACCCACAGGAATCTTTACACCTGTGGAGAAGAGATTTCTAAAACTCAACATCAAATCCACTTTTGATTTTCCCTTGAGTTTGTTTCTGTCAATGTTAGGCAGGTAACACATTGCAGCTTTTAAGCCATGAAGTGATCTTTTTTTAGAAAAAAAAATTGCATTCACAGCTTTAATCTTATATTTCCATGCGTATTGAGTTAAATGTTGTAAAACTATCAATTCTGTCAAAACCTAGCAAAGAGAAAACAGGACACCATGCAATCTTAATGTCCAAACTGACTAGTGATTATCAGAAATTAAATGTGCAGGAATTCCAAATCTTTTTTGATCTGAGATGTCTAGATAACTTTTGTTTTTCCATAATTGTATGAGGTTTCTACATAGTATTTAAGAATCAATTATATTGCAATTGATGTAATTAACTCTAATAATCCATTAAAAGTCAGTAGGAGGGCTATTCAAGTCAATAGAAAAGAAGGAGTATATTATGAAGGTGTTATTAACCTATACAGAATTTTACCAGACATTTTCTTTTCTTACATAATAAATACACAGTGGTTAGGAAGGCTGTCATTATAATTTAATGTGAACAATAGTCCATCACTTCTTTTCCTGTGCAATCCTTAACTAATTCCATGTACCGTGCACAAGTAAAATGAAACCTTTTCTAACCAGAGTACAGTCATATCAATCATCTATTACTCCATGATGAAAGAAGTGCTCCTTTCCCAGCTGGGTGGAAGAAAATTGGGGACGATTAGAAGTTTCAGGCCCACCTCTTCTTTCAGTTGACAAGTCTCTGTTTCTGATGGCTGTCTGTATATTGCAACTAATCAAAGAGTAAACGGCCATCCAGAAAGTTCTGTTTAGAATATTCTAGCAACCACTAAATTGCTTATGCAAGTGTGACTACATGTTCCCTTGAGTGTCAAGTGGACTTTGGAGCATTCTGGACCTTTTCAATTAAGTGAGAGGAAAACAACCCTCCTTCACAGTGTTCTCCATGTCCAGACTCCTTCCTCAGGCATCTTGTTTGACCCTCCCTAGCTGCGAATGTTCCAGACTTCTAACACAGCCAACCTGAACAGAGCTGGCCTGGTCATCCCTTGGACTCCAGGTCACACAGCAAATTCTAGGGGCTTAATCTGTTTCCCATTCCTTCTCTGTTCCCAGTAAAATGAAGTCAGGAGAGCACAGTTCATCTGTCAGATGGCTCACAGGTCACCAAACACACAGACTGTCCTTCTCTAAAGGACACCTTACCTCTCACCAGGTACCCAGTTCTGCTTTTCCAATTTGACAATGAACAAAAATACTGTACTCTAATATTTGCATGAAAGGACAGGTCATTATTAGTCTTAGCCACTTATCCTTCTACAGACTTCATTAAGAGTGCAGACTGTGTTGCTTCCTCTGCCTTCACATCTGTGTCATGGTAACTGTCCCCAGCTGTGTGGACAGCAAACCGTGTCAAGAATAACAGCTTCCACACAAATAACAGCAATGCCCGCAAAGGTATAGAACTTCAGGGGTTGTAGGATAAAGAGCACAGCACCTGGAATCAGGAGACTTAGGATAAAATGCAGGCTCTGCCACAGATTGACTATGCGAGCCAAAGACTCCTGGGGCTTCCCTGGTGGCTCAGTGGTTAAGAATCTGCCTGCAGGGGACACAGGTTCGAGCCCTGTTCCGGGAAGATCCCACATGCCACGGAGGAGCTAAGCCCATGCGCCACAACTACTGAGCCTGCACTCTGGAACCTGTGAGCCACAACTACTAAGCCCACACGCCTAGAGCCCGTGCTCCACAACAAGAAAAGCCACCGCAATGAGAAGCCTGCACACTGCAAGGAAGAGTAACCCCTGCTCGCTGCAACTAGAGAAAGCCCGCGTGCAGCAACTAAGACACAACGCAACCAAAAATAAATAAATTTATATAAAAAAAAAGACTATCACTCCTCTGTCTCCTTATCTGTAAAGTGAGTGGCAAAAAAAACCCACATCATAGGTCTGTTATTAATGTAGCTCCATTACATTAGGATTGAACGAGACAGACATGAGAAGTAAACTTTGTACATCAGAAAGCACAACGCAAATCTGAGATCATGTTTGTGTTTATAGAATTGTTCAAAGTCACCAAGAACTCTCAAAGCCAAGGAGAAAAAGGATAAAGCAATAATTCTCAAACTTTGGTTCACATGAGATTCATCTCAGGACTTATTTCAAAGTACATAGGCCTGTTTCCCAGGTGATTCTGATTCAAACTATAGGCTGAGAGACAGTGGGATAACGGGTTGACTGAAAATGGATTCCCATTCATCCATCAGATATTTTAAGCACTAGGAAGCCTTAGAGGATACAAATAATTACAAGATATGGCTCAATGTCGAGCAACTTCAGCTCTCCATGTAGAAAGAAGACAAACATCCAGAAATAGATAAAATACAAGCCTGTGTATATCAAAGCAGAAAAGGCAGCTCGTACATAAGACTTCTTCTAGTTTCTCTCTGGAGCCCTGACAAACAAATCTGTATTCCCCAGAAGAAAATTCCGGTTCTCTCTTAGTCTTCAAGTATGCACCGCATGAACCTCACTCCTAGGCTCTGAGAGTCCCCATGAGTCACAGAGTCTCTGACAGGAGTCAAGGAAAGAGTGTGGGTCCCATCCCCTTTCCTGGAAAGCCAAGCCTCACCGTGAAGTGCCATCTCTTACTCAAAGCGTTCATCTCAGAGATGGAACAAAGAACCCTTTTCATTCTGGAGAACTCCTGTTTTATGTGGCTCAGGTAAAGATTGAACAAACCCACCAGAGGCATGGGCAGTCGCAGTGACTGGAATATGAGACTTCCCCTCTGAAGGTTTCACTTTGAATCTCCTCCCTAAGGCCAGTCCCGGAGAGAGTGTTTGGACACAGCAAAGCAGTGGCTTCAAAGTCACAGTAACTTTGTATGTGCCTGGGAGGAGATGGAGAATGTCACCTTCCTTTTTTCTGAAACTCCCATCATTACTTTGTACAGGTCCCAAGAACACAGAGAAAAGAGACCTGGTCCAGGAGTCAAGAGACCTGGGTTGTCATTCTGCCCCTGTCAGTAATGAGCTAGGGAACCATCTCTCTTTGGCCCCATCCTTTTCCAAAGAGGAAAATTGAGGAGACTGCCATCTACCCTAGCTCCTTCAAAGGATTAACATGAGGGCTAGATGAAAAGCTTCTTTGAAAAGTAAAAAGTGTTACTGAAATATAAGAAATTAATATGAAAACCCCAAAGTTAAAAATTTCAACTCCTGAATTATCCAATTTGATTATGAATCTTGTCCCCCAAGTCACTCAAGTTCTCTCTGCCGCTTTGCTTTGAAGGCATAGGCTGGTCCTCTGATAAGTCACCACCATTGATTCCTTTGCAGATAAAGACTTGCAGTAGTAGAATGCTGGTCCTATTGAATTCTCTCTGCCTCTTGCAGGTGTGCTTTTCTCACTCCAGGTCTACAGAAGCTTGAAATGCCCCTGCTCTCTTACCCCCAGCCTCCACCTGACCACACAGACCCCGAGGGCCCCCAAGAACATCTGACCCCTGTCGCATTCATGTGACACCTTTGTTCAGCGCTAAACTCACTTGAGAGGGGAAAAAAATACCTCAACCAGGAAATAAATCTTTTACTGCTATTTCATCCTCCCCTCACGTGGCGCTGGAATATCACTTTAAAGAACATTCTTGTGGCCTTTCCAGCGCTTTTCCTTTAGGTCTGCAAACAGGAGTAGCCCGTCCAAGGGGAAACTACTCCCCAGCAGAGCAGTTCTTCAAAGGGGACTTCTTCGGGCAGGAAAAGGGAACGTCTGATACTGTAGCTGAATAAATAGACTCATCAAGCCCGGTGCCAGATTGGAAAACCAGGCCCTGTGAGCTTGCAGCCCATCAGCCATGCACCTCATGTGCGCCTTGCTCTGGCTCTCCCCTTCCGTCTCTCTCGTTTTCTCTTCCATTCTGTCATCTTCTTCACCAAATGCCTTAATGTCCCCGGGTAGAGAACTATTGTTTTTATGATTATTCATTGGCTGATCTAATAGGTGCTGCAAGTTTCCAAGGCTATTTTTGACTCACTAACTTTTCCATCATCTCTACCGTGCAGCTCACTTTCTCTCTCAACATTCACATATTCCCACAGTCACCAACCTTCCTCAGAAGGGAGCTCCTTCTAAACGCAGGACAGATGATTCACACACTCAATGTTGTAAGCCCTGGATGGGCGGCTGACAGAATGCTAGAGCTTGGTGGACCCTCCAAAGGTCATTATTTTCAGGAAAAACTACAAGTTTACAGACTCAGAAAGATAACTGTCTACTCTGGCCTTTGAAAGAGTCCACAATCTACACACCCATTTTACAACTCAGTTCAGTGTCTCACAGTCTTTTGTACTTCCAAATATCTAGATTTATACTGTATTTAGTTTTTTTCCACTTGAATAGCTGGTCATAAGTGAAATTCCAAACCAAGGTCACAGCAGGGCTTAGGCTTTAGAAATGGGAATTTGTCTTTTCCATATTGGAAAATTGAAGACCTTTTTCTTTTTAAAAAATTATACCAGTATATGTTATGGTTATTCAGATAATCTGGACAACTAACTAGCTTTAGTTATTACTTTGTATATTCATACATATTCACACGGACAGAGGCAATTCTCTGTGGATTTCTCACAACACATTATCAGTCCTATTAGAATTTTTTTCAACTATCCAGAAATTAGGCAGTCTCACTCTGATTGCTTTGTCTTAATGTTTAAATCCTTTCTTAAATATTTATTTGAGAAAAAAAGTCTTTGGATGATAAATGTATTTGGAAAAAGTTTATAAAACTCTGCACTACCTAATTTAAAATGAAAGGTCAACTCTTTAATTTACTTAACTTCTATCCATAATTGGCTTCTGGCTCATTTATTATCACACTTCATGGCTGTACTATATAAAATGCCTCTTTAACTGGATTTATAAACATCAAGTTCCAACAAAAACAACATCAAACAGTCCAAAAAAATGAGAATGATTAAGTAAGTATTTGGTCAGTAAGGATATCTGAGACCTAAAGCATTTTTTTTCCCATTAATAAGTTCTTAAGCTCAACCACTCAATCACATTCCACTTCTTTCCCATCAACATTTATGCATAGGATGTTACCTTCCAAAAGACAGTTGAGCTTCACACTATATGTTTGTCCATTCTGAATACTTGTCAGTAATTACTATGGAGTAATCACAAGAACAATTCACTTATCCTTGATGTCATTAATCACCACCAACAACAAAAGTCCAAATGAGCCTTGACTTAGCAAACTTATTTTAGTATTTGCCTGGCACTATGTTGTATCTACCTTTGGGAAAGGAGAAAACAATTCTAATTCAGTCACCCAGATGCTGTCTGACAAGTAATATCTGGAGAGTTAGAAATAACTTATCCACAAATAGATTTTTTAAATGATTTTTGTATAGGCACCATCATCAACTGCCTATCAAACCAAGAAATATAGAAGTCAGTGACTATTTTTAACCGGTAGGAGTCTAAAACGCACCTCCTCTCCATTTGACTTGCATAGATTAGTTTCTCAGTTATGCAACCACTGGCGCAAACATCCCCTTAGACAGGCTGAAGGGACAAGGTGGGAGACATTCATTTCAGTTACCTTTGCCCAGGCTTTATTTGTTCTGCAGATAATAAACTTTGGACTTCTTTACCCAACCAGTCATCTTGCACAAACAGTAAACACCCTCAAAACTTTCTGTTCCCATGGGACCCTTGAGAAAACAAAATGAAAAAAACAAAAAAACATGATTAAAATCTACTTTCTTCGGTCAACATCCTAAAGTTGAGCAATTTCTCAACATCTTAAAAGGGACTGTCCTGCGTCAGGTTGAGAATTAGTAAACTACCTATTGATCAATTAACTGAAATCAGTAATAACTGGAGTCAGAATTCTGAGGTTGCAAACACTTGGTCTGCAACTATTTCCTGTTACTCCATGTAGCATTGTGAAGACCTTATCCACATTCATTCTTTGTAAGCAATGGTTTCTAACTTTTTAGAACATATCCCTCTATCAAAAAAATTTTGAGGCATATCCAATCTGTGTATTTTACTTGTAAGTTTTGTATGTATTTCTGTATTGTGTGCCTCGAAAAATATACACACCAAACTTCAAGATGAAATTTAAAATTGAAATAAATAGAAGATTTAATATCTTCTTTCTGCACTCCAGTGGATTATTTTGGATTCTCCATAAGGTATGGATAGCCTACTTCTGAACCCACTGCTTTAAGAATACAGTGACCTACTGTTGTCCCAAACTCAATAAATACCTTGTTCTAATCAAAAGTTGTTTTCAAGAAAATATCTGCTAGTCATTATCATTTTATACGAATAAGGACCCAGTATTATATTAATAGTTCCAACAGGATTTATATCCTAAGTATATGCCTCATTATGAGAAGAAAGCTTTATTCCAAGTTAATGTAATATCAGGAACATAGAAATAATTCATGATGTTTTCTAGTGGCCCTGAAATCAGACAAGTTGGGATGTCCCTTATCTAGCAAACAGGCAGCAGCAGCTCCAAACTTTGTATATAAAAAGGTTTTAGGGACATCAAATCAGTTAGAAAAGAGAAGAGTAGGGGTGACATGATGGTTAGGAGATTTTTCCTGAGGCCAACCTCAAGTTTCTACTTAAATTTAGGTTCATTTAGGGAGTCTGAGTGGGAAGAATATTTAGGCCTTATAAAGGAAGAGATTAAGTCCTGCAAGCCATGCTTGTGACTACCTCACAACCAATAAAACAAAACTTGATAAACTCCCACAAGGCCAACATGGAAATTCAAAGGCTTGGTAGCCTCAAGTTGAGAATTAAGACTTCAATAATTCTAGAAAAGAAAAAAATTTGCCCCAAATAATCAATCACAAGTACTTGCATAGTTCAAGAACTTGTGTTTGTCATGGATTTATGAAAAGAATTTTCTCAGAGGAAAAGATGAGCAATAATCTAGATTATTTTCACCTTTATGAAGTTAAGGTGCTTTAAAAATCTGAATAATCCATTATAATATGTATTGATCCAATTCATCAGGTAATTATAAAATAATCTACTTGATTTTAACCAATAAAAACAAAAGGAAAGTGGAGCCTAGAGCATGTCAATAAGCTGTTGAGTGATGTCGCCTGTGTATGTATGTATGTATGTATACACATACTACCCATATAATGTGAGTATGTATGTGTATATATATATATATTTATGTGAATAGAGAAGCCTCTGCCAGTTTACCAACTAACTGGGCAAATTAGATGTCTATGAAAATTTACAAAGTGATATATCTATCAGCAGGCACAAAATAACAACCTACCGCAAAACACGTCAAATAAGTATGTTCTGGCCGAATGAAGAATAGGTTATAATTAACATCTATTATGAATTTCCAGATAAAGTAGAAACAGGCATTTCAGATAGATAAATAAGTTGGCATGAGAAATGGAAAGAAGTTTAATTTAGCAAATGATACCCAAGGGACACAAGATTCGCTAGTGTGAGAAAAGTATGCATATCGATGAAGGATAAGCTACAAAGTTAAAGTGAATGGATTGATATAGGAGAGTCACTATATGACAAGCCAAAATTTAGTTTTGCTTGAACCAGTCTTGTCATTAAGGCCAAGTACATATTATTGTTTTTGTTTTACTTAAAATATCCCCTAGGATGTCTTTTCATGCTCTGTGAGATAACATAGTATACAGACATAACCTAAGAAGGCCCAGTATGATACTAGTTTCATGACAGGGAACTTGACAAGTGTGCACAGGAATTCTGCGTGTTCTTGGACCTTTTCAGGCTTTGACCTTTGTCTCTGAAATGTCAAGGTATCTCTTGTGTCATCATGAGCCCCCTCCCCCGGCCCCTCATAGCTGTTACACTGAATGGACACAAACTGTGCCAAAAACAATAAGATCTGAGAATTGCTGAACAGCACTGATTCTTCTGTCAACATTCCTGTCCTGAAATCTCCTTTTACTTAACAAACCTAGATCACCTTCCTTTAAAGGCAGGAGAGAGAAGAAAACGAAGGCAAATAATCCATTATGTCTCCCCAAAAGATAATTCTCAGGAGAGAAACTGAAAGATCTTCCTGTCTAGTTTAGCAGGTGTTGTCTTGGGTTCCCCTCTTGCTTTGTCATTGTCACCAGTTGCCCCAGCTGCACTAGATCAGAACTGCTCAAAAGAATAGAAGCTCATCAGGAGCAGAACCTGACTTCTCAGCTTCTCTTATATTCCCTATTATGAGTTTAAAAAGCTAGTTTCAGCCTCCATGCCCAGCAGGAACTCAACATGTTAAGCCACAGATGAATTTCCCAGTTTGGCTCAGGCCATGTTTTTAAAAATACAGGGATGAATCAGCTCATCAAGCTGGTTATCAAGTTATAGATGAGATAATCACAAATTTCATTCAGTTGGGTTATTGAGAAAGTCAAAATGACCAGACCACAAATGACCACAATAGCTGTTTTGCCAGTTTCATAAACAAATATACTTGATTTTGAGATTCACTGTTCAGCAGTTGATTGTAAAGACCATCACCTCACACTAAAGTTAATTAAGCTAGATTTTCACCTCCACAAGAGCAGAGGCAGTGTCTCGTTTATTCAACACATTTCCCCAGCACCTATCATAGGGCCTGTCAGATAGCAGGTGCCTGTGGTAGCTTGGCATTAAGATGACCACCATCATCTTTCAAGGCACAAGTCACTCAAGTCACTTTGAGGTGGAATCGACCCCTCCAACTCCTGGAGTCTGGGCTGGCTGGTAACTGCTTTGACAAGCAGAAGAGAGAAGTGATCTGCATGACTTCTAAGGCTAGGTTGGAAGACGTTTTGCAACTTCTACTTGGACTTTTTTAGAACACTCGTGCTGGAGAAAGCTGGTCACAAGGTAAGAAGGTTGATTACCAAAAGACCAACAAGCTCTGAGGATGCCCAAGCTAATCATGTAGAGAGACAGAGAGACTCCTGAAGAGCACAATGATAGGCACAGAGTGAAGGAATCTTTAGGTGGCTCTAGCCTCAGCCACCATCTGACTACAATTGTACAAGGGACTTAAGAAAGAACTGCCCAGCTGAGCCCATCAACATCAAAAACTATGTGTGATAATACTAAATTATTGCACTAAGTCACTAGGTTTTAGGGTAGCTTATTACACAGCAGTAGATAACTGGAACAGTGTTCAGTGTTTATTGAATAAATAAATTAATTGATAAAAGAAGTCACTAGGAATAAAGGGTTCCCAAATGAACCCAGTAAAATCCATTAAATAAATTATTGAGGTGATGTCAACAGCAGTAAAGACTATCAGAAAATTGGACAACTCTGTGGATAATTAAGGCCAAGAGGAAATCTGCTACAGAGTAGAGAAAGTAATTTTTTTGAGAGTGGAATTTTCCAGATTCGCTAACCATCTTGACTGTATTCATTAGATGATTGCTCAATGCCCTATTTCCCTTTACACAAAGTAAACTCATGATTGTATTTCAGCCATGATTCTAGGTGCAACGTAGGAGAAAATACATTAACCAAGAAGGAACATGGGTAACCAAGGGAGATACACATTGTGAAGCCTGATTTTTCTATGAAGACTCTGAATCTTCTCTCTATTCTTTTAATTTTGTAAAACAGACTTTGGTCCAGGTACACTGTGTAAAACAACTAAATATAGCCAGAGATCAGGGTGGGTGGGAATGGAAAAGAGAGGCTAAATGCTGGGCACTAGCAGCTGTTACATCATCACATCCCCCATAATTGTGCTATTATGCACACAGCACTCTTCAGCTGGATACAGTCACCACTTGATAATGATAAAAAGATTAATTAGTGACATGATCCATATCTTTCATTTCTTTGATGATTGTAAATAAGTCTGAGTCATTCTACCATTATTTTTACTATAGGCACAATAGTCTTACCCTTTTTTTTTGGTGAGGAAAATACATGTCAAGAGGATGTCTTTAATCTTCCACAGAGCTTTTTTTTTTTCTTTTTTTTCTTTTTTTTAATAAATTTATTTATTTATTTTTGTCTGTGAACTCTGTGCCTTTTCAGATGAAATCACACCAGGGTCTGGTCCTCTCTTTCCTGAGTATCCTTTTCTTGTGGCTGAACCGGTCCTTCCTAACACCCAAATCCACCCCATCTCCTTTTCAATTAGAATACTCCAAACCCTGCCCCAAGGTGAACTCATAAACTCCACATTCCCAAAGAGATCCCAACTCTGCCAGAGCATGAAGGTCATGTTTGGAACCTTCATATTTCTATATGAATAAAATATAGAAATTCATATTTCTATATGAATAAAATATAGAAATACTTTGACTAACTCTACACGACCAACTTGATAATGCAGTTTAAAGCAAAAAATATGTAATTAACAGTCTCCATGGATCCAATAAACCAGACTATTGTCAAATCCCCCTCCTTTTGGCTGTGCAGACAGGTCCCAGAATTCAAGCTTATGGTCACTTGATGAGCAATGAGCTCTTCATGTTCACTCTGAGCAGGCTAGGAAGGAAAATGACTTAAGCTGGGGCAGAATCTAGGGCA
Organism: Balaenoptera physalus; assembly: GCF_965194825.1. Lineage (NCBI taxonomy): Eukaryota > Metazoa > Chordata > Mammalia > Artiodactyla > Balaenopteridae > Balaenoptera > Balaenoptera physalus. The sequence continues at coordinate 43,027,815 of NC_138882.1, forward strand.
GTCATTAAGGACAATTTTCAGATTCTATGAACAGGAGGCCTTGAAATCCAACTTCAACACAGGGGGACAACTTTCTTCTTTGCTATTGATCCTGTTCTCATTCCATTCAAATCAACTGAAAACAATTTATTTTCTGGTTTTGTCCGGCACTGGGGATAGAGAATGGATTAAGATCTGCCCTCAAGGAGCTTTCATGAGAAAACGGACTGTGGAGTAATGAACACCTGAATATCCTATGGGAAAAACAAGGAGTACTTGTAGCAGAAAGTTTTTATTGAGACTCTGTAAGTACCATCTTTGTGCTTCTAAGTGTCCCTCTGTACCAAAAGGGCTGACAGCTTGAAAACTACATTTCCCAGCCTCCCTTGCCAGTAGGGTTCTTGGTCTAACCTGGCATTGAGAGATGCAATCATTGGAAGGTAGAAGTAAAAACCGTTTTTCTCTATCAGTAGCTACAAGCAGGTGTATGGGCATTGGCAGACAGTGGACCTGGAGCTTTGTGTCGGTTCCTGAGCATACTCCCAAGAATCACCCTTTTCAGTGCTGCAGGCAACTGAGATCATCAGCATCAACTTGGTTTCGTGGTGATTTTTTTTTTAATTTAATTTTATTTATTTATTTATTTGTATACAGCAGGTTCTTATTAGTTATCTATTTTATACATATTAGTGTATACATGTCAATCCCAATCTCCCAACTCATCCCACCACCCCCAACCCTGCCACTTTCCCCCCTTGGTGTCCATACGTTTGTTCTCTAAATCTGTGTCTCTACTTCTGCCTTGCAAACTGGTTCATCTGTACCATTTTTCTAGATTCCATATATATGCATTAATATACGATATTTGTTTTTCTCTTTCTGACTTACTTCACTCTGTATGACAGTCTCCAAGTACATCCACGTCTCTACAAATGACCCAGTTTCATTCCTTTTTATGGCTGAGTAATATTCCATTGTACCACATCTTCTTTATCCATCATCTGTCGATGGGCATTTAGGTTGCTTCCATGACCTGGTTATTGTAAATAGTGCTGCAATGAACACTGGGGTGCATGTGTCTTTTTGAATTATGGTTTTCTCTGGATATATGCCCAGTAGTGGGATTGCTGGGTCATATGGTAATTTTAGTTTTAGTTTTTTAAGGAACCTCCATACTGTTCTCCATAGTGGCTGTGTCAATTTACATTCCCACCAACATTGTAGGAAGGTTCCCTTTTCTCCACACCCTCTCCAGCATTTGTTGTTTGTAGATTTTCTGATGATGCCCATTCTAACCAGTGTGAGGTGATACTTCATTGTAGTATTGATTTGCATTTCTCTAATAATTAGTGATGTTGAGCAGTGTTTCATATGTCTCTTGGCCATCTGCATGTCTTTTTGGAGAAATGCCTATTTAGGTCTTCTGCCCATTTTTGGACTGGATTGTTTGGTTTTTTAATATTGAGCTGCATGTGCTGTTTATATATTTTGTAGATTAATCCTTTGTCTGTTGATTCATTTGCAAATATTTTCCCTCATTCTGAGGGCTGTCTTCTTGTCTTGTTTATAGTTTCCTTCACAGTGCAAAATCTTTTAAGTTTCATTAAGTCCCATTAGTTTATTTTTGGTTTTATTTCCATTACTCTGGGAGGTGGGTCAAAAAAGATCTTGCTGTGATTTATGTCAAACAGTGTTCTTCCTACGTTTTCCTCTGAGAGTTTTATAGTGTCCGGTCTTATACGTAGTTCTTTAATCCATTTTGAGTTTATTTTTGTGTATGGTGTTAGGGAGTGTTCTAATTTCATTCTTTTACATGTAGCTGTCAAGTTTTCCCAGCACCACTTATTGAAGAGACTGCCTTTTCTCCATCGTATATCCTTGCCTCCTTTATCATAGATTAGTTGACCATAGGTGTGTGGGTTTATCTCAGGGCTTTCTATCCTGTTCCATTGATCTACATTTCTGTTTTTGTGCCAGTACCATACTGTCTTGATTACTGTAGCTTTGTAGTATAGTCTGAAGTCAGGGAGTCTGACTCCTCCAGCCCCGGTTTTTTCCCTCAAGATTGCTTTGGTTATTCGGGGTCTTTTGTGTCTCCATACAAATTTTAAGTTTTGTTCTAGTTCTGTGAAAAATGTCATTGGTAATTTGATAGGGATTGCATTGAATCTGTAAATTGCTTTGGGTAATATAGTCATTTTCACAATATTGATTCTTCCAATCCAAGAACATGGTATATTTCCGTCTGTCTCTATCATATTTAATTTCTTTCATCAGTGTCTTATAGTTTTCTCGATACAGGTCTTTTGTCTCCCTAGGCGGGCTTATTCCTAGGGATTTTATTCTTTTTGTTGCAATGGTAAATGGGAGTGTTTCCTTAATTTCTCTTTCAGATTTTTCATCATTAATGTATAGGAATGCAAGAGATTTCTGGGCATGAATTTTGTATCCTGCAGCTTTACCAAATGCATTGATCAGCTCTAGTAGTTTTCTGGTGGCATCTTTAGGATTCGCTATGTATATTATCATGTCATCTGCAAACAGTGACAGTTTTACTACTTCTTTTCCAATTTGGATTCCTTTTATTTCTTTTTTCTTCTCAGATTGCAGTGGCTAGAACTTCCAAAACTATGTTGAATAATAGTGGTGAGAGTGGACATCCTTGTCTTGTTCCTGATCTTAGAGGAAATGCTTTCAGTTTTTCACCATTGATAATGATGTATGCAGTGGGTTTGTCATATATGGCCTTTATTATGTTGAGGTAGGTTCCCTCTATGCCCACTTTCTGGAGAGTTTTTAATAATAAATGGGTGTTGAATTTTGTCAAAACTTTTTCTGCCTCTATTGAGATGATCATATGGTTTTTATCCTTCAATTTGTTAATATGGTATATCACATTGATTGATTTGCATATATTGAAGAATCCTTGCATCCCTGGTGTAACTCCCACTTGCCCATGGTGTATGATCCTTTTAATGCATTGTTGGATTCTGTTTGCTAGTATTTTGTTGAGGATTTTTGCATCTATATTCATCAGTGATATTGGCCTGTAGTTTTCTTTTTTTTTTGGAGTATCTTTGTCTGGTTTTGGTATCAGGGTGATGGTGGCCTCATAGAATGAGTTTAGGAGTGTTCCTTCCTCTGCAATTTTTTGGAAGAGTTTAAGAAGGATAGGTGTTAGCTCTTCTCTAAATATTTGATAAAATTCACCTGTAAAGCCATCTAGTCCTGGACTTTTGTTTGTTGGAAGATTTTTAATCACCATTTCAATTTCATTACTTGTGATTGGTCTGTTCATATTTTCTATTTCTTCCTGGTTCAGTTATGGAAGGTTATACCTTTCTAAGAATTTGTCCATTTCTTCCAGGTTGTCCAATTTATTGGCATAGAGTTGCTTGTAGTAGTCTCTTAGGATGCTTTGTATTTCTGCGGTGTCCGTTGTAACTTCTCCTTTTTCATTTCTAATTTTATTGATTTGAGTCCTCTCCCTCTTTTTTTCTTGATGAGTCTGGCTAAAGGTTTATAAATTTTATCTTTTTAAAGAACCAGCTTTTAGTGTTATTGATCTTTGCTATTGTTTTCTTTGTTTCTATTTCATTTATTTCTGCTCTAATATTTATGATTTCTTTCCTTCTACTAACTTTGGGTTTTTTTTGTTCTTCTTTCTCTAGTTCCTTTAGATGTAAGGTTAGATTGTTTATTTGAGATTTTTCTTGTTTCTTGAGGTAGGATTGTATTGCCATAAACTTCCCTCTTGGAACTGCTTTTGCTGCATCCCATAGGTTTTGAATCATCGTGTTTTCATTGTCATTTGTCTCTAGGTATATTTTGATTTCCTCTTTGATTTCTTCAGTGATCCCTTGGTTATTTAGTAACGTGTTGTTTAGCCTCCATGTGTTTATGTTTTTTACATTTTTTTCTCTGTAATTTATTTCTAATTTCATAGAATTGTTGTTGGAAAAGATGCTTGATATGATTTCAATTTTCTCAAATTTACTGAAGCTTGATTTGTGACCCAAGATGTGATCTATCCTGGAGAATGTCCCATGTGCACTTGAGAAGTAAGTGTAATTTGCTGTTTTCGGATGGAATGTCCTATAAACGCCAATTAAATCTATCTGGTGTACTGTGTCATTTAAAGCTTGTGTCTCCTTATTAATTTTCTGTCTGGATGATCTGTCCATTGGTCTAAGTGAGGTGTTAAAGTCCCCCACTATTATTGTGTTACTGTCGATTTCCTCTTTAAGAGCTGTTAGCAGTTGCCTTATGTATTGAGTTGCTCCTATGTTGGGTGCATATGTATTTATAATTGTTATATCTTCTTCTTGGATTGATCCCTTGATCATTATGTAGTGTCCTTCCTTGTCTCTTGTAACATTCTCTATTTTAAAGTCGATTTTATCTGATATGAGTATTGCTACTCCAGCTTTCTTTTGATTTCCATTTGCATGGAATATCTTTTTCCATCCCCTCACTTTCGGTCTGTATGTGTCTCTAGGTCTGAAGTGGGTCTCTTGTAGACAGCATATATATGGCCCTTGTTTTTGTATCCATTCAGCAAGCCTGTGTCTTTTGGTTGGAGCACTAAATACATTCACATTTAAGGTAATTATTGATATGTATGTTCCTATTACCACTTTTTTAATTGTTTTGGGTTTGTTTTTGTAGGTCCTTTTCTTCTCTTGTGTTTCTCACTTAGAGAAGTTTCTTTAGCATTTGTTGTAGAGCTGGTTTGGTGGTGCTGAGTTCTCTGAGCTTTTGCTTATCTGTAAAGCTTTTGATTTCTCCATCAAATGTGAATGAGATCCTTGCTAAGTAGAGTAATCTCGGTTGTAGGTTCTTCCCTTTCATCACTTTAAGTATATTGTGTCACTCTCTTCTGGCTTGTAGAGTTTCTGCTGAGAAATTAGCTGTTAAGTTTATGGGAGTTCCCTTGCATGTTATTTGTCATTTTTCCCTCATTGTTTTTAATTTTTCTTTGTCTTTAATTTTTGTCAGTTTTATTACTGTGTGTCTCGGCGTGTTCCTCCTTGTGTTTATCCTTCCTGGGACTCTCTGCACTTCCTGGACTTGGGTGGCTATTTCCTTTCCCATATTAGGGAAGTTTTCGACTATAATCTCTTCAGCTATTTTCTCAGGTCCTTTCTCTCTCTCTTCTCCTTCTGGGACCCCTATAATGTGAATGTTGGTGCGTTTAATGTTGTCCCAGAGTTCTCTTAGGCTGTGTTCATTTAGTTTCATTCTTTTTTCTTTATTCTGTTCTGCAGCAGTGAATTCCACCATTCTGTCTTCCAGGTCACTTATCCGTTCTTCTGCCTCAGTTATTCTGCTATTGATTCCTTCTAGTGTAGTTTTCATTTCAGTTATTGTATTGTTCATCTCTGTTTGTTTGTTCTTTAATTCTTCTAGGTCTTTGTTAAACATTTCTTGCATCTTCTTGATCTTTGCCTCCATTCTTTTTCCGAGGTCCTGGATCATCTTCACTATCATTACTCTGAATTCTTTTTCTGGAAGATTGCCTATCTCCACTTCATTTAGTTGTTTTTCTGGGGTTTTATCTTTTCCTTCATCTGATACATAGTCCTCTGACTTTTCATTTTGTTTATCTTTCTGTGAATGTGGATTTTGTTCTACAGGCTGCAGTATTGTAGTTCTTCTTGCTTCTGCTGTCTGCCCTCTGGTGGATGAGGCTATCTAAGAGGCTTGTGTAAACTTCCTGATGGGAGGGACTGGTGGTGGGTAGAGCTGGGTGTTGCTCTGGTGGGCCAAGCTCAGTAAAACTTTAATCTGTTTAATGTGCTTGTCTGCTGATGGGTGGGGCTGAGTTCCCTCCCTGTTGGTTGTTTGGCCTGAGGCGACCCAACACTGGAGCCCAGAGGCTCTTTGGTTGGGCTAATGGTGGACTCTGGGAGGGCTCACACCAAGGAGTTCTTCCCAGAATGTCTGCTGCCAGTGTCCTTGTCCCTGTGGTGAGCCACAGCTCCCCCGCCCCACCCCACAGGAGACCCTCCACCAGTAGTAGTTAAGTCTTGTTCTGTCTCCTATTGGATCACTTCTTCCTCCTGGGTCCTGATGTGCCCACTACTTTGTGTGTGCCCTCCAAGAGTGGAGTCTCTGTTTCCCCCAGTCCTGTCAAAGTCTTGCAATCAAATTCCACTAGCTTTCAAAGTCTGATTCTCTGGGAATTCCTCCTCCCATTGCTGGACCGCCAGGTTTGGAAGCCTGACGTGAGGCTCAGAACCTTCACTCCAGTGGGTGGACTTCTGTGTTATAATTGTTCTCCAGAGGTTATGGGATTTGATTTTATTGTGATTGCACCCCTCCTACAGTCTCATTGCAGCTTCTTCTTTGTCTTTGGATGCGGGGTATCTTTTTTGGTGAGCTCCAGTGTCTTCTTGTCGATGACTGTTCAGCAGTTAGTTGTGATTCCAGTGCTCTTGCAAGAGGGAGTAAGTGCATGTCCTTCTACTCTGCCATCTTGAACCGAGGCATGATTTCTTCACTTGAGGTTTTTTTTTTTGAAATTTAGTAACAACCCCCTTGACCTTTATTCCCCAGCTCTCCCAATGATCCTGTAAACCTCTAATTGCTTACATTGAATACCTTCCTGATGGGACTATTTCAATTTTTAATCAGAATGGGATAGGTATATTTCAGTAACAACCTCCAAACTCTGAATAGTACAGCAAAATACTCCTGGGTATACATCCAAAAAAATAAAACCACTAATTTGAAAAAATACATGCACCCCAATGTTCATAGCAGCATTATTTACATTTGCCAAGCTATGGAAGCAACCTAAGTGTCCATCAACAGATGAATGGATAAAGAAGATGTGGTATATACACACAATGGAATACTACTCAGCCATGAAAAGAATGAAATTTTGCCATTTGCAGCAACGTGGATGGACTTGGAGGACATTATGCTAAGTGAAATAAGTCAGACAGAGAAAGGCGAACACTGTATTATATCACTTATATGTGGAACCTAAAAAATATAACAAGCTAGTGAATATAACAAAAAAAAGCAGACTCACAGATATAGAGAACAAACTAGCGGTTACCAGTGGGGAGGGGGAGGGGCAATATAGGGGTAGGGGAGAGGGAGGCACAAACTGCTGGGTATAGGATAGTCTACAAGGATGTATTGTACAACATGGCAATATAGCTAATATTTTGTAATAACTGTAAATGGAGCGTAAACTTTAAAAATTGTATAAAAATTGTTTTTAATTCTTTGCTGGCCCCCCCAAAATAAAGAATAACAGGAACATTGAATTATTAAAAAAAATGTTATTTCTTTTTTGGGATGTAGGCTGAGTGGCTTCTATCTTGTAGCTACACTATCTGAACACATGACCTCCAAGTCTCCTGAGGAAGAGGAGGAGAGAGCACAGAGAAAGCACACATGCACTCTGAACTCCCTGGACCAAAAGTGGTACAGGACTCCTGCTGGCATTCCATTACAGAGAACTTGTCCTGACGCCCCAATTAAATTGCAGTGGAGAGGGGAGTATGGTCTTCCTCTGTGTCCAGGGAGAAGAAATGGTTTGGTGAACACATTGCCTTATATCTTCCACAAGAGGCTTCTATTTTTCTGACTAAACTTGACTGTTCTATTTGGTACAAGATGTGGTGTCCTGTAACAAAATCCTAAAATGTGTGGCATTGACTTTGTGGTCAAGTTGCTAGAAGCAGATATATTAGGCTGGATGGCTTGAGACCCATATCGTGCAGTGGAAAAACACTCGGCAAAACTGTTGCCTTTAGTAACTTGAGAGTCTGACCACACGACTCTTGTGCTTATAGGTGAAAAACAGCATGTGCTGGTTGTTATTGGCTGCTTTTGACAACATAAAAAAAGAAAAAGGATATCAGAAAATGATTAACTGGTTTTTAAGCAAAGAGGAAAAGTAAAAGTAACTACTTCTGGAGCTTCCTTCTGGTATCAGTTTCTATGTGAGTCAAGGTGAGAAATGTTTACTGGTATAACAAACAATCCCCCAAAGCTCAGTGGCTTAACATATGAAAGTGTATTTCTCACTCTCCAAAAGTCTAATGTGAATATTTCTGGTTGGGCAGCTGTCCTGGGCTGCTCTCCTTCAAACAGTGAGTCAGGAATCAGATTCCTTCCATGTAATGGCTCTACATCTCCTGTATATGGATGACATTAAGATTTTCCTGGCATTATCCAGCCAGAGGATGGAGAGAGACAGAGAGAAGGAGAGAGACAGAGAGAGAGAGATAGAGATAATAGAGAAACTACATATGATCTTTACTGAGAACAAAAGTGACAACTATCGCTTCAATTCAGTTCATATTGCACTGATAAGAGCTCATCACATAGTCCCACATCCATACAAGAGAGGCTGGGAAATATAGTCTCTGGCTGAAAAATTGCTTCCCAGAAACAACTCTGCATTGTGAAAAGGGAGGATAAATCTTGATTGGTCAGCTAGCCATCTCTGTTACAATAATATAAAGTTCTTTTCTTTTTTCTTTTCCTTTCTGCTATATAATTTCTTTCCCCCATTTTAATCATATAGCTTCCTCTTATTCTTTCCAACTTTTCTTCTTTTTTCCTTTGACATGCACTTTCTCTCTTTTGCCTCTTGCTTGATTTTACTCTCCTCTCTTATTTTACTGTTAGTGATAATTGTAGCAATTTCTATGTGTGAGGTCAAGAACAAAGATGGACTGTTATCAGAACCGAGAAAAGAAGTCATCTCAGTGCCTTTTCCTTCCAACTCAACCCCATCTTGTTCTTACTGTTAGAAGTCATGAGCAGCAGAAGAGAGAGGTCAGAACAAATCTAAGAGGGCACACAAAATATTTGCAAGATTGTTGATGTTTTTTACACTTCCTTGTTCCATGTTCTTCAGTTTTTTCAGGTTTCATGCTGGCTTTGGAGTAAAAGTTTCAAGGGTTCAGTTGTTTTCTCTTTATTCAATTACTAATAGAGACCCATAGACATCAAGGGCAAAAGTGAGTTAGACAGTTTTCAACTGTCCAATAACACAATTATAGTGTTTAGAGGGTTTTCTTTCACTCACAGATGCAACTTCTATCCATTTTCAGTTTGAGGGAAGAAATAAATACATTTCTGAAAGTGCAAAATTTGAATATTCCATAATGTATAAATGCCACATTTCTCCCTGAGAGGTAACCAGCACAAGTAACTTTTTCTTCCTCACAACCTACCTCACTCTGTGCTTTCTTCTGGGGGGTTTAGGATAGAAGAATAGGCTTTTGCTCCTATCCCAATAGTTCCTATCCTTTGGAATAATCCTCAGTGTAGTGAGGTGGGATTGGCCTGCTCAGGATGTGAGTTTTCTAACTTGAATTGAAATCCATGTTGAGCGATACTCGACACTGTCAAATCTGTGTCATGATTTGGCAAAGAGTCCAGGTCAAGTCATGGCCTTACAGCATCTTTCTATTTCTGTGCTTGCCCTCTTTTCTGGTGGGGCAGCTGACATAAAGCTAGAGCCCTGGAGCCTTGACAAGTTTCTAGAAGCACTTTTGGGTAGAAGAGCCCTACCAGCATATTTGGAGCAGCAAAAATAATGACTATACATAACATGCTGTATAGTCTTGCCAGACACTGTGCAAGCATTGTCTCATTGAAGCCTCTCAAAAATGTTATGAGGTAGGTACTGTTATTATCATCCTTATTTTATAGATCAAGAAACTGAGGCTTAAAGAAATTGGCACTTGTTGAGAAGATATAGCTATGAAATGTTACTTCAAGAATTTCAACTTGGTCCTGTTTGACTGCAAAGCCTGTAGTGTAACCACTCTATTACTAGCCTATTTCCATAAAATTGACCCAAAGAGTTAGCATAATGATGATGGGAGTAGGGCAGTGTCAATCAGAAAATGGGAAAAAAGTGAAAATTCCCATGGAAAGTAATCATAACAACAACACTGATCAACATTTCCTGAGCATTTATCATATGTCAGGCACTGTTCTTAATCCTTTAAGAATGGATTAACTCATGGAATCTTTACAACAAATCCTAAGAGATAAGCATTATTTTTATTAGCATCTTAATTTTGTTTTGTTTTGTTTTTTTTTTTTTTTGCAAAAACTGAAGCTCAAAGGAATTACGTTAAGGGATCATACAACTAGTAGTTAACAGGCTATAGAGGAGTTGAAATAAGAACATAATGAACCTATTTGTCCTCCATGGAGATAACAATGGGAAAACTGGAAAAATAACTTTCAGAAGTTCTCCAGCACAGCTTACTTTCTGTGATTTGCTCACATAGTCAGAAACATCTGTAGGTAACAAGAATTCAAAGCCCTGGACCAACCCCTTTCCTCAGAGTGAATGTAGGAAGTTTGGGATGACGCCTGCGTATCCTCAGAACAGTCCCTTAACCATTCCTCCCTCCCCAGACCAGGAGGGTTCCAGTGCCAAGGAGCTCTTCTGTCCTATTGAAAGCAAAGAATGGTTGCCTCTGAAATAAGTACAAAGAGCAAGCAAATTTAGTCAGTTTATGCAAAACACAAAATGGCATCTGCCATCTGGAAAAATACACCAAAGCCGTGAGCCGTCAAGGCTCTTTCAAGACTTTGGCATGTAAAATCAACATTTTTTTTTTTAAGTCTGAAAGGTCCACGTGAAAGGTCCCAGCTTCACTAAATGTAATTCCCTCTTCTCCCATTCCTGTGGCTGGCCATCCACTCTCCCATCACATATACTTCCAAGTTAAAAAATATATATATTATATATATGAAACGTGTATATATAAAAAATAAATATTTATATTTTTCCCTTCTCAATGTTGCAAGGATCTCTGAGAATATGGATTTGACAAAGACGGTTTTTAAAATGAAAATGATTTTTTAAACCCTTCATAATTACCTCCTTTTTTACATTTAAAATGGTTTAAACAAGTAAACTTGCCTATATCTAGTTTATCATTGACATTCCTGAGGCCCCGAAGGCGTGGGTGGGCACCGATGCTGTCTTTGTGATCACAGGCTCCTGATACCTCCTCTCCCTGCACTCACTGCGAGCAGTTCAAGACAGAAGAGAACAAGGAAGTCCACCGAGGCTTTGCCATGGTGCCAGGCTGGGTAAGCAGGGCATCCAGGCAAAAATGTGTCCATCAGACAGGAGATGAAATGGGACGTTGGCAATGCTTATTAGAGTTATGGTGAAATGGACAGTAATTGAGACCTGGAAAAATCACTGATGCCGTGTGAGGGGGAAGCCAGTCAAACCAAATGGACTGAAAAGAGACAGAATCACGGCTGAGGATGAAGTTATCTATAGGCTTGAGCTCGAGGAGACGGGAGCACGGTCAGAAAAAGCCAATAACACAAGAACACAGGACCAACATATATGTAACAGTATCTAAAATGCAGTAAGTGATTCCCATGGGACAGCTGCTTCACAGGCATTAGCTCATTGTCACAACAACTCTATAAGGGAGAAACTTTACATGTGAGAAAACTGGGGGCTAGACACTGCTGATGGCAGTGTCTAGATTTAAAGATGGGTGGTCTGATTTCAGAGTCTATCCTTGTAACCACCCTGTTTTACCGCCTAGCATATAAATGGATAGCCTAGACTAGAAACACCTGTATCATGAGACTATCCATGTCCCCCTAATGGTAGAATACTAGGGGACTTTTATTTAATGTTTGCTTTCTATTTCTATATTGTCTACTTTATAATCAAAATGTTTTGAAGGGTTACTGGGGAAAGAAGCTAAAACTTGCTTAAGGAAGGAAAGAAGCTGAAACTTGGTTAATGAAGAAAACTTGGTTTTCTCGGGTGCAGAAGACCACACAAGTTCAGAAGCTGGAATGATGGTCTGAGTGGCAGCCAGCATCTGTCCTGGCGCTGTTCAGACCAGAGTTCATTGCTGTCTGTGACTGATTGGGATACACCTTCCATCTGCAACCTTTCAGTTCTCCCCAGGTCAACCCCCTTCCAAGGCTGAGGATATAATTCCGAAGGTTGGACATTTGGGACTAGGGGAGGGATTGTATGGGGCAGGGATAATGGGCTGGGGAACAGTTCACATCTTCAGGGCTGATCCGAGAAGAGCATCAGATTCTCCACTTCTTTTCTTCACACAATCTATCCATGTTTGTTTGATCCCTGACTCATTCAGTCACTCCCTGTCCCTGTTTAGATGTGCCTGGTGACAGGATATTTTTCAGTTGCATTAAAATGAATATGCTTTTGATCATTTCTTTATCTTTTAGATTTAGGGAGACATGCTGAAGTTTCCTGGACATTGGTGTGATGCGTGTAGCCTGTTCTAATGGAAAGAGACATAGCTTGGAGTCTGCCAGACCTCAATTAAAATCCTAGCTCTGCCACTTATCAGCTACAGATAATTTATTTAATCTCTTTGGTCCTCAGTTTCCTCATCTGTAAAATGCAAGATGCTAGATAGAAGGTTTGGGTTGGCAAAATAAATAATAATTATTATATAATATATAATAAGTAGCACCTATAAAATCATTAGATGCTATCTATACACAAATTCCAGCAGAAGACCCATTCCTGCCACTTCTGGGAAGCTGCCAAGTTGCTACAGAAATGATGTGACAATGGACTCCAATATATTATTGAAATGACATTCTCCAACTCCAGGGGCTGAGGAGCTTGCTGCTATCACAGAACCCCCTTTAGGCCAGTCTTTTGAGTGTCACTTACACCAGTTTGGAAGTAATCTGCTTGCTCGCCCTTCCAGCAAAGGATGTCATGATCAGCTAATGGAAAGTGACAAGAAGGGATATAATGAATGAGAGGGAGTTAAAGTTTGGGATAAAAAAAAAAAGAGCCTTGTTCTTTTGGGGAATGTACAATGCTAAGCATACCATGTTAAATCGTGCATGTCAAATAATGGACTAATTAAGAATCTTCATCCATTTTTTTCACATCTCATTTTTGTTGCCCTTTCAAAGATGTATTTTCAAATTAGCTCTTAGCTCTTTAAATAAGTACCAAGGGGAAAGAAAAAGAAAAAAGAAACCTTGGCTATCAGAGAAGCAGAAGATAAACGTAAAAGAAAATACACAGAGAGTGGAGATGGGGACTTTGTGGGAGACATCGGGAAGTTTTAGAATTGTAGCAGCAACTTCTTGAATAATGGAATTTAATAACATATAATAAACTATGATCCAGGAGAACTCTGATTCAATCCCACTAATTGTTCGAGCCAGTGAAATGAAGGCGAAGTTTATCGTGCCAACATGCTGCTACTGCCACAGAGCACCGCAGGGGACAGACCATTGTTCCCAGCTGCCTACCTCCTCACACCCAGAGGGCACATGGTCCCTGCCCTCCAAACACCAGGCTGAATCTCCAACTTTCAATGACAGTCCTCGTTTTAGGACTTTAAAGTCACAGAAATGTAATTTTTTGCAATCAACAAACTATTGTATTAAGGAAAGAACAGAGGGGTTACTAGATACAAAGCCTTCAATTAGGTTAGAAAGAATAATAACCAATGTGCTTTCATGCTAATGTCAAAAAGTACAAAAACCTATAATAAATCTAATTGAGCACATGATCATAAGCACTGTTTTTCTACCTACATAGTTCTGTTATATTAAGGTAGACTCCAAATAGTGAAACACATTTTTTTTCATTGTTATTGAAAAGGGTGGATTTTTTTTTTTTCTTTTTAATTTGGATCATTTTACCAATGTCAAAAAATGGGAAGGTATAATTAAGAAAAAAATGATTGTCTCTGTCCTTACTCATTGATTATTCCTAAGCATAAAAAAAGGAAGGAATGAAAGCAATTATCTGGATAATTCAGGTCTCCCCCCAAAAGATTAGAGGTTTCTAATAAAAACATATTGGTTTTGCCTAAATTATTAAGATAATAGCCTTACTTTCCATGTTATTTTATGAGTGTGGACCTGTCTATTGATGAAAAATCTTTTGTTACTATTTAAAAGGTTTTTTTAGGTTTTTCTGACAGTTAAGTATATAATATTTTGTACCTAAACTTGAATGTACCTCAAAAATAGCAGGTCTAAAATTCTACAGAGCATTTTGCAGAGCAGCTATTTAAATTACTAAACCTAAAAAAAGGGTTAAGTATTACCTTCCCTTTCCCAAAAAGGTCCATGAAATCTGGAATACATTTGGGGGCAGACGGGGGAGTGAAATACCTCTGTAAACTGATAGTCTAAAAACAGCAAAATTAGTATTGTGCCACCGCCATGAGCAGCTAATAAAGAGAACATGGTCAAAAGAGATTAAGGTTCAAATTAAGGTCAGAAAAGAAACTGATTGAGGAAAACTGCCATGTTCCGTTGCATGGCAGTTTAAGTGAGACAGTTTCCCCCCTGAATCAGTCTTAGGTTGAAAAATTACACTGTTGGGGTTAATAAAGAGGCCGGGCAGTTGTTTGGACTGAGACTTCAATTAAAATGTTATTTGGGGCAGCCAGAGCTAATGTCTTGCTTAGAGGTAAACTGAACTGCCTTTTAAGAGGATGGAAATAAAAAAAGAAGAAGAAGAAGAAGAAGAAGAAAAAAAGACCACCTAATCTGTCAAAGACCCTGAATAACTGGCAGAAAGAATTGTGTTTGCTGGACCTGTGCCCAACTCAGCAGTGAGCATTCTTAAGGGTTTTGTGACATCATCTGAGGCAGCTGAGGTTTTCTGAGTTTTTGATTGTTACACTGGGTGAGGGATCTAGTGTTCAGCTGAGGCTTCTTGGAGACAAAGAAAAAAATCTGGTTGGTGTAATATGCCAAGTTTTTTTTTTTTTTTAATGCCACAAAAGGGGGGGGGGGACCAAGAATTCTGTGTCTTAGTCTCACGACTCTATCCCAGAGACAAATATTGATGAATACAGTTAATTGAATTTCTCAGTCCATACGAATTTGCCCACAGTGAAACAAAAACCACCAAAGTTGGCTTTCATTTCACTTCTTTAGGGTGAGTGGAAATCCACCCTGAATAAGCTCCTTCCCCTCCACAGAGATTCACTGAACATGTTTACTCTGGCCAGCATCGGGCATACTTTGGCCAGCAAGGCAGACACTTTCCCAATGTTTATGGGAAGGGAGACAGTCAATAAGTGAAAAGATAAATAAATATACAATTACAAATTGATAAGATTGAAGGAAACAGAGTGAAAATGGGGAAACATTCTATTGCTCTTCAGTCTTTTTCTTAACCAATCCCACAAGCAGCAACTATTTGAAGACCTCATTATTAGTGCCTGGGATGGTTGAGGAAGTTGGTTAATGCTAGATAGAAAATATGTGATTTTCTGTTGGGGAGTTGGGGATCTGGTCACAGAGATAAACAGTGATGCACAGAGAGAAGGGGGTGAGATAGTCAAAATTGCATGAATTAGAACCAAAATGAACTTAGAGTATGGATTTTTTTTTTTTTTTCTGGTTGTGCCTCGCAGCATGCAGGATCTTACTTCTCTGACCAGAGATCTAACCTGTGCCCCCTGCAGTGGAAGTGCGGAGTCCTAACCACTGGACCGCCAGGGAATTCCCCTAGAGTATGGATTTTGATTGGCATTTCTTGTCCAAAGAGTGGTACAAACAAAGCAATGGACTTCTATGGAAGTGCAGAACCAGAAAAGGCCCCCAGGGCAGAGAGGAGTGAAGCCAGGTGATGGCACAAAAGAAAAGATGCACTAGGGTCCAGAGATGAGGAAAGGAACCATTCCTGTTGCTCATTTCCTTTATGCTATTCAATTTTTTAAACCAAGTCTAGAGAATGGACCCAATTTGTCTGGATCTCAGTCCACACTGATCTGCAAAAGTTCTTTCCCTCAAACTGAAGAAGATAATGATGAGCGTGTGAATTTCTCTCTCTCCCCAACCCACCAAAATGAAAACAAAACAAAACTAATAGAAGATGCTTAATCTTTAGACTATTCTTTAAGAAGTTCATCTTGGTTGAAAGAAAAGTGGCACACAGTGCCTCAAGTCCAAGCCACACAGAGGCATAATGCAAAAGGGGAAGATTTGATACTTTGAAAATGAAACGCCAATAATGAGATCACTGCAGTGGGAACCAGTGTACCAGCGAGCTGAGAAGTAACACAACATCATGAGTGCTACGTCTGTCCAAGTCGTGGCAAAAATCTGCCAGGCCCAGATTGACATCATTAGTCATTTAGAAGCCCATAGATCACAGAAAAAATTCTCCTCCTCCTCCTCACTGAAAAGAGTTGATCATCAGTTTAAATAGAAACTGATTAGAACACCAATTCTTCAAAGCATAAATATTTCATTCACCAACCAGTTGCAATTTATCCCAGGGCAATTAAGAAGAAAGTATGCAAAGCTACAACACAAAAGGTGTGACTACAGTCAACTTGAACAGGGAATTAGGTTTGACATAGATATTGGATATGGGGTGAAAACACAGACTACACTGTCCCAGACATAGTCAGGGACCTTGGGGGGAAACATGCATAACTATACAACCCAGTTAGCCCTCTTCAGTACCCTTCACCCCTTGAGTCTACTTGAGCCAATATGATTCTCATTCAGCAAACATTTGTCAGATACTTTCTAGATTCTGGGTGCTGCGTTGGGTATTGGAAATTCTACCCTGGACAGGACAATCACATGCCCTTCCTTCTTTTTTTTTTTTTTACTTTTTATTGGAGTCTAGTTGATTTACAATGTTGTGTTAGTCTCTGCTATACAGCAAAGTGAATCTGTTATACATATACATATATCCAATCTTTTTTAGATTCTTTTCCCATGTAGGCCATTACAGAGTATTGAGTTCCCTGTGCTATGCAATAGGTCCTTATTAGTTATCTTTTTATCTATAGTACTGTGTATATGACAATCCCAATCTCCCAGTTTATCCCTAACCCCCCTTACCCCCTGATAACCATGAGGTTGTTTTCTACATCTGTAACTCTATTTGTTTTGTATATAAATTCATTTGTACCCTTTTTTTAGATTCCACATATAAGTGATATAATAGGATATTTGTTTTTCTCTGTCTGACTTACTTCACTCAGCATGACAATCTCTAGGTCCATCCATATTGCTGCAAATGGCATTATTTTATGGCTGAGTAATATTCCATTGTATATACATACCACATCTTCTTTATCCATTCCTTTCGAAAAGATACATGCACCCCAATGTTCACTGCAGCACTATTTACAATAGCCTGGACATGGAAGCAACCTAAAAGCCCTTCCTTCTTAACCATCTCCTGCTTATCTTCAGTTCTACCTGTCCCCTTACCCGGCTTCACTTTTTCCCATAGTATTTATCACTACCTAACATTGTATCATACCTATATTTGTTTCTTATTCATTGCCTCACTTATTAAAATACAAGTGCCATGGGCAGGCACTTTGACTGCCTTACTGCATGGTATCCCCAACATCTACACCACATTAAGGGCTCCAAGAATATGTGTTGGATAAATAAGGCTTCTGTTCAAATAACTCCATTTCAATTATGATAAGCAGAATAAAAGAAAACTATAGGTGTTGTGAGCGTGTATCATTAGGAAATGAGAGAGGCGTTTCCTGAGCAAAGGACTTTTAATAACTAAAATCAATAAATTAATAAAATAAAGAGAGGAGTTTGTCTGGAGAAGGGGTTAGGGAGGGCCTTTCAAAGAGAGGCAGCAACATGTATAAAGGAGCTCCTGGTGCTGAAATGACAGGAAAAAAGGCCAGTGACATGGAGCCGAGGGGAGAGTTTCAAGGGATCAGGTGGGAGCTGTGGACAGGAGCCAGATGATGCCAAGTCTTGCAGGACACACTCAAGAATTTGGACTTTACTGAGCAATACAGAGAGTTTTAGGCAGTGACATGATCACAATTCCCAATTCAGGAATCTCTCTAACAAGCACCAAAGCGAGCATCGTAGCCTGAGCATTCTGAAATCACCTGGGTGTACGAAACAGCTGAGCTACTTCAGCATGCAGAGGAGAGGGAGGTATGAAGACCTGGCCATATTTATCGAGGATATGGTAGAGGCTCCACATTACAACAGGCAGTACGGGGAGGGTGGGAGCAGCAAAAAGATGGGTGCCTCGGTCCCTGAAGAGAATATAACCAAGCTACAGAAAGGCATTGTGCATTCATGGAAAACTTAAAGGGAACTGAGAACCCCCAAATGAACATGTGTGCCTGAGTCCTACCGGCTTTGAGGCCAGCGCTGCCCCATGAGGCCCCTCCTGGTCCTGCCAGGCCTCCCCTGGGTTCTGTACTCCAGCACTAAGAGGCTACCTCAGGCTCCCCGGCCACAGATGCAATGTGCAATGTCTCCTCCATGCCTTGCACAAGTTACCCGTCATTCTACCCCTCACTCCACCCTCATGGTGCCTCCTGACAGACTGCTGGGCTCCTGCCCAGGACCCAACACTAAGATGTGACACGTGGTAGGTACCCAATAAATATTTGTCAGATCAACGTTAGAGAGTATGCTAAAATCTGTCCCTCTTTTCAAACCTTTCTAGCACACGCTTATTGCATGTCTACTTTGTGGCAGGCACAGTGTTGAGGCCTTTCCATGCATTCTCATTTAATCTTCACAATAATCTCAAAAGGCAGATATTGTTATTATCCCCAATTTGCTGACAAGGAAACTTAAGGCCCAGAGAGGTACAGGAACTTGCTTAAGATTTCTCTCACCATGTACCAGGGACACGAACTCACTTCCCTTCCTCTCCTAAGGCCCTGGTCTGATTCATTACTTGCTTATGCTTACCTCCTCCCTGAAGGCTTCCTTGATAGTCCAAGCTGCCATAAAGAAAAGCTTCAGGGCTCCTGAAGTATTTTCATAACTATCCTACCTAATGTCTTCCCAACCACTGTGAATGACTCTGATGGGTCTTCTTTATCTTGTGCTCAACCAACGTTGAACACAGTGTTTGGCACATGATAGGAGTGTGAGTGAATATTTGTTGAAGAATAAATGGGTGGATAAATAAGCCCTTTTAAGAAACTCATTAAGAAAACACATTATACACAAATTCTAACAGATAAATTGAAGAACGACCATCACGTTAACAAGAATTCTACATTTCCTATTATTTCCTCCCTCCCCACCTACCACCATGTTCCTTTACATACTGGTTTCTCTGGTAAATTGAAAATCTGGTTCATTTTCAAATGAGAAACATTGTCCTGTTACATAAAAGGAGAAAAGGGAATCATGAAGACATTACATGACTACACATGAGTCATGGGTCCACGCACAAGCTGAGAGGACGTCCAGTGGAGGAGCGGGCAGAAAAGGGAATTATTCACTGACACCAGATTCTCCTTCACAAGCATCAAAAAAGCTATACTTCATTTAAAAGGGCAGAAAGATGAGTGATAACACTTTTTCAACTTGGAATATATCCCACAGAAATATTTAACCCAGACCTACAGAAGCTGAAATATTCCAAACCAACCACAATTCAGAAGTTGGGATCTCCCTGATGCGATCACTATACGAGAAACAGCATGTTTATTGTCTCATAAGAGACATGTCACCTAACAATTCATAAGAGGGGGTCTGAGGGAAATAACTCACCCATTGTGAAGTCAATGTTCAAATCAATATGCCTTGGGGAGAAAAATATTGCTCATTGATGGAGATTGATTTTTCTTTTCCTTAAGAAATTCTCGAGGGGTAAACAACATTTTTTTTCATAGTGAATGTAAATAAACATGCAACTGTCAAGGTCTACATTTTCCTATCATCGTTAGTATGATACTCAAAAATTATTAGTGTAATTAGGAGTGCCTTTTGACCTATTGAAAAATAGATGTCGGTTCCATTTTTTTAAAATCTCATTTTAATATCCAAGCAACAGAACCACCACACAGACAACTCGATGTGTGTCTTCTGCTTTACTTAACAGCACTCTTATCAGTGAGATGATTTTGATGTTTTAAGATAATCAAAAGTTAGCATAAAAACTAAGAAAACTGGATCCTAGATTTGTTTACCTACAAATTGAATAATGACTACTTTTTAAAAAACTTCTCACTGTCTCTCTCTTACATTTCCTACTCCCAATCCCCCAAATGATTACAGCAACATTGCATCTAGCCATTTACCAGCTGCCTTCCAAAAGAGAAGAAGTTTTAATGGGCAAAGGAAAAGAAGGCTGAATTTAATTGGTTTATATTTAACATGTTGCTTCAGGCTGGTGAATCTTTCAGATTTCTTTACAAGGCTAAAGTAGATTATATTGCCTAATTCATAGATTGTCTTCTTAGGTGAAATGTGTGCCAGAAAGAAAGCTTGCCTTCTACCCTTTTGAAACTCAAAGGTTGCATAAGAAAGGACAGATGGATGATTTGGGGGAAAAAAGAAATGTCACTCAATTAATATTTGTGGAAAAGGGTGTCACAGATCACTGGCGGAATTTCTACCCATTGGCAACTCCCCCGAGCAGCCCAAGATTAACTGAGCACCCAGGCTACCAAGTTCTATGAGGAGAGGAGAATAATTGTGCAGACAATTACAGAGGCCGAGCCGGGGAGGCAACAGAAGTGTAGCTCGATGAACCATCTTCTGTATGCAGGAATAACCCTTGACACCCTAGGAGGCAAACAGGCCATTTTTGTTGTTTTTCTTCTGTGATGGAGATGGATTCATATCAAGCCACACTCCCATACCCTATTCCTCCCATGTCTAAAAGAACACATTTTTCAAGTGGCTTGAACAGATTAAATTAGGAACCAAGTTCATTGATTGACACACAATCATGACTTACAACTTGACTTTAGGAAAAATTCACACTACACTTAATACACTGATTTTTCTCATCTAATAGACTGACTACAAGCATATGGTAGCACACTGAATGCTGTACAGAAGAACAACAAAGTAAAGCAAAACAAAAACAAAAAATAAAAAAATTTCCATTAAAAGAAAATGTAAGACCTAAACTCACCCTTTCTAAAAATTTGCTTCTGTAGGAAATAAAAAGCCCTTGATCCACCAGAAGTACCAAAATCAAATCTGTGTTAGTCTTTTAAAGTCCTACTTCTTTAAAATTCAAGAATTATCTGCACGCTTTGGTAGGGCTGTGTGGTTGCTTATTACTTACAACATATTTCTGCTTTGATCACAAATTGAGGAGGAGCTAACATTAAGAAACAAGGAACAGAAATATCTATAGACACTGAGAATAAACTACAGACTTAGATGAGCAAGGTTGGGGAGATAAAATATGATCCTCTAGGAAGAATAATGTAGTAACAATCAGAACACATCTGGGATTTGATTCAAACTGACCTGGAACTGAATGGACCCCCAAGCTGTTCTGTACACAACACAACACACACACACACACACACACACACACACACACACACACAATTGAGATTTCCAAAAGTGAAATTTCAAAAAGTTATCCAAAGGAGTTAAACTCAGAAAAGAGTTCACTGGCAGATACAGGAATAACTTTACCCCTTCTATGGTGACCTGTGAGTGGAGTGAACAGCGGGCTAAACAGATCTTTCTATCAAAAGGTCCCACCTAACCCTCCCACTCCAGCAGGGTTCTGAAGGTGTCAGCAGGATTTGGTTGACTGGACCATTAATGGAGCTTCGGTTAATTATTGACTGATTAGGGATTTGCCTTATCTTTCCATCAGGAGCTGGTTCAAGACTTAACGGTAAGCAATTTAGAGCCAGGGTGAACCTACCCACATGCCTTTTTCTTCTTTTCCTTTGGGTCACTTTAGCTTGTCCTTCCCCTTAATTCACGTTCGGGTCAGAATGGCCAGTCCTTCCCGTGCTTGGGAGTCCTCAAAAGGACTGCAGGTGAGAGGGGCCAGGTTCATGGTGAGGCATGTCCAGAGACAGAGGCCTAGAACAGTGCTGCCTTTTGCAAAACTTTGCTTACTGGCCTGGGTTCTCCCATTAAGTCCCTGGGAGAAAATCGATGTCTTTGTGTTTGTAAAAATGCTGGTGATGCCTGTGGGTAAGAATCAGCCCCCCTGCCCCCCAGAAAGCAGGCAGCCTCTGCTGAAGGCCTCTTGGCAAAGCTGGGGAATCAGCACAGGCAGCTTGGGCCCAGCTGCCCCAGATAAGAGGTGGCCCGTGTTAATGTACAGGCTTCCTCTGCACCTCAGCAGGGCCTTCCTTTTCTAAACAGTCTCCCTTTAATGTTGGCGAATGTTGTTTTTCCATTGACTCAACATCTCGCCTCTGGTGGTGAGCCAGTGGGGAAAGTTGGAGCGGGGGAGGGAGGAGGAAAGTGGGAGAGAGTGAGGCCAAGGCAGGGGAGAGAGGGACGGTGAGCCACGCTTCCAAACAAGCTGGACACCTGCTTTGGAAAGACAGTGACCAAACCTAAAATTCTTTCTTCCTCACGATTTAGATCCCCTCTTTGTTCCCTGTATGTCTGTGATCCGCCCTGGCCCCTTCCCCAGAATGTTGCCTCCTTTCCTTCGCCAGGAACTAATCCAGCATGGTAACTACCATGAGGGATTCCTAGCTTTTCTCTGCCAATTTAACTGTCTTATCTGAAGGAAAGAAAGAATAAGAGAGTTATTGGAGTGTATTAAAGAGGAAAAAGAAATTCTAGGGGAAAAAATGAAACCAAAGATGGGAGGAAAGCAAGAGAGAAGAAGGAAATTAGAGAGGAAAACAGGGAAGAGGAGAAAGGGGTAAGTGAGGGGAAAAAAGGATGAAAATGAAAGGCAAAAAGGAGAGAATAAAAGGATAAAGCAAAAAAGAAAGAAAGAGAAGAAAAGAAGAAGGAGTGCAGAAAAATGAAATCTGAAATGAGAGGTTTTCCCCAGAAGCTTGGTTTTTCAAGCCACAGGACAGACCCCAGGTTGAGGATGGAGAGCAGTGAGTCCCCTTTGGGGCTTCTCTGGGCAAGACAAGGTCAAGGGGCATCTTCAAAACTAAATCTTGATTAGAGCCAGCTAAATGTTTTGACTTGAAGGAGACATGCAGGATTAAAAAGCAAAATAGAGCAGCATGGGTAAGAAAGAAACAGGAAAAGAAAGAAAATTGAAAAAAGAAACAAAACTCATGGGAGACACAAAGGGAATGATAGAAAACACTTCTGAATCAGCTAGTCATCTACTAACAAGCTGCAAAGATTTCCAATGACAAGTTGTCACATTAGTTTAGTGAAACTGAAGCAGTACTTATCCCCTTTCCTGTGCTTAATCTCTCCCTGCGTGCCACAGAAACATGCTACCACGTTTAATAGGATTAGTTTCATTCACTTTCTCCCTCCACCCCTTTTTATTTTTTACAATTCTATTTTCAGCAATACAGGGATCCTTGAATTCGACTTCCTGCGGTGCACAGCAAAACCTGGCATGCATGGTTTTTACCCTTTAAAGACTTTATTTGAATCTGAAAAATGTAATTTGACTATTTTGTACCCCCTCCCCCAAATGAATTACTTTGTCCTCCTGGAAATCTCCATAACTTGGAGGGTGGGGGAGGGAGTGTTGATGGTAAAAGGGTCAAGAGAGAACCTGGGCTATGAAGAAGCTGACAAAGCCCCATCCCTGCAGAGGCCGTGTGCCCTAGGAGGAATTGTTCCGGCTCTGAAGGCAGGCAAACCTGTGTTCCGATTCTGACGGCTACTTACCGGCTTTGTGGCCTTAAGCAGGTGGTGAAAGCTTCCCTGTCTCCGTTTACTCATCCATACAATACAGCAGGGATAATTCTCATCAGGGCTGTTGGGAGAACTACACCTAATGTACTTATTTCTTCACTGCTAAGGTTCACTTTTTCTCATATTTTATTATGTTCCTGAAATCAATATGTCCTACAATCGATTGTGCATTTAAGGTCATTATGTTTTCCTTTTCTCCCAAAGGG
Organism: Balaenoptera physalus; assembly: GCF_965194825.1. Classification (NCBI taxonomy): domain Eukaryota; kingdom Metazoa; phylum Chordata; class Mammalia; order Artiodactyla; family Balaenopteridae; genus Balaenoptera; species Balaenoptera physalus. The sequence continues at coordinate 43,051,589 of NC_138882.1, forward strand.
CACATTTAAATGGATGGTGTGTCTTAGAGTCTATGGCATTTTAGAAGAAAATGGAAGTGCTGGACATAAAGCATCTGGCGCAGTTCTGAGGTAGGAAGTGCTCAGAAGATGCTAGAATTATCTATCACTGCTCATCACTATGCCTATGCCCCTCCCTCCCATATTCTCGCAGAAAGACCACTTTGGAACACGGAGAGAAGGCGGTGTTGACACTTTCGTCCCTCACCCAAATTCCTTTAGACTCCTGCTCCGAATCGAGGTTTCAGAAACCTGGCTAAATCGAACACATCATAACTGTCCCTCCGTGTTGGATAAGAACCAAAATCGTCCGGTCCACTCGCTCTCTCAACAGGGTCACCAACTGCCACGCTCAGCAGTGTCTTGCAAACAGTAATTATCTTCTTTGAACCCACATTGGGTTTCGCAGCCCCTCCTGCCCTCTCCCCCCAGGCACCACCCCCGAAGATTAGCATTGAGGCCCCCGAAGATTAGGTGAACTCCGCCTGCCCCGGGAGGGAAAAGGATGGGGACTCGGGGACCTGGGGGAGTGAGGGAGCCACCCTGGGGCCTAGGATGGGGATGGAGGGGAGGTGGAGCTGGGCGGAAGGAGGAAGCTGGCTTCCCGGAGCCCGTGCGGGGCGCTGGGGGGACCCCCCAGTCGGAGCCGGAGCGCGGGGAGCCGCGGGTGGGGGACGCACGGTGAGACCCCTCCGGATCGGGAACGCGCACCAACAGCGCCGCGCACGGGGGAGCCCGGGCTGCCCGCCCCCGAGAGGCGGCTGCCGGGAGTGGGGCTGCCTGAGGCCTTCCGCCGAGACCGGGATCAGCGGGTGACCCAGAGCATTCCAGAGCCTCGCCAGACTGGCAGGAGGCGCCCTTCCCGCGAGCCCGAGCAAGGGTCCGATTTAGCCTCCAGCCTCGCCTTAGCTCCCGCCTCCTACTCCGTCCCTCGAACCACACTTCACACCCCTTCCGCCACCCCACCCCCCAGCCTCCTCATCCACCCCCGACCTCCTGCACCCCCCATCCCCTCCAGTTATCCGCTTTGGCCCTCGCACTCCCAACCCCACCTCTCCCCTGAACTCCACTCCCTCAGCCCCACTGCCAGCTACCCACCCCGCCCCTTACCTTGTGCAGGACACCTAGTCCCCACCTCCACCCACCTCACCTATAATCTCCCCTCACCCCTACCCGGCACCCTCCCACACGCTCCCCTCCCACCCCCCTTCTCCCACCCCCCCACCCCACCCTGCTCCTCCACATCTTCCTCTCAGCCTCTGCCCCTGCCCTCCTCCCCTCCAAGAATAGGCAAAAGTACTCCTTCCACCACGACCACCACCAGGAGGGTGCTTGGGAGTAAGGAAACAGAATCTGATACCTGTCTCCCTACAGCCTGGCTCCAGATGTGTGCTTCTCTGTGGTTGTTGAGGGCCTTTGTTTTGTCCCCTAGAGTCACAGACATAGCCCTCTCTCACCCCCAGTAGTCACAGAGCAGGAATCTTTCACACTGGCCCAAAGATATCCACAAACGCTGGAAGGACAGGCATGTAGGGATCAAGCTTGGGCTTTCCCTCATGCAGAGAGTAAAGGGTGCCCACTCCCAGCCCCTGAGCTCACTCACTAGGGACTGGGCCCTCGGGTGCCCCAAGCGGGAAATCTCTTCCTTAACCCAGGAATAGGCAGTGATTACTAATCTCAAGCCTTCTGAGGATACCAGCAAAACACCTTCCTTGGGATGTTTAATTAGCCACTCACAGCCATCTCCAGTTCTAAAATTGTCAGCCTTCTTGATCTGTTCTCTGCTGGTTATGCCCATTCCATTCCTCTGGCTTTCTTCCCCTCACCCTGCTGCAGAGTCACAGCCAGCGATGGCCCCTTCCCACCTATCTTTCTTTCCCTTCTATCTTTCTTTCCCTTCTCACAGCTGTCTTTGGCTGGGCTCTCCCTTAATTACCTTGGGGTGTGTTCCTATTCATTGGATCGAACATAATTTTAAGAAGGGTTGTATTTTACATGACAGATTTGGGGGACTTGTTCATTCACACATGTAAAAACATATGGTAGATGATATACACTTGTTTTAGTTTACCTAGGAATGTTGCCCTTTTTTGCCTTCTTGTTGTTCCCTCTTTGAATAGAACTTTTTGTCCTGTGGTTTTGTTGGTGGGACAGGCAGCTTCTGTAGGAAAGGTCTGCCATCTATAAAGCAGGGAAGGTGAAAGAAAGAAAGAAAAGAAAGAAAGAAAAGAAAGAAAGGAAGGAAGAAAGAAAGGAAGGAAGGAAGGAAAAGAGAGGGAGGGAGGGAGGAAGGAAGGAAGGAAGGAAGAAAGAAGGGAAGAAAGAAAGGAAGGAAGGAAAAGAGAGGGAGGGAGGAAGGAAGAAAGAAAGAAAGAGAGAAAGAAAGGAGGAAGGAAGGAAAGGAAGAAAGAAAGGAAAAAAGGAAGGAAGGAAGGAAAAGAGAGGGAGGGAGGGAGGAAGGAAGGAAGGAAGGAAGGAAGAAAGAAAGAAAGAAGGGAAGAAAGAAAGGAAGGAAGGAAGGAAAAGAGAGGAAGGGAGGAAGGAAGGAAGGAAAGGAAGAAAGAAAGGAAGGAAGGAAGGAAAAGAGAGGGAGGGAGGATGGAAGGAAGGAAGGAAGAAAGAAAGAAAGAAAAAGAAAGAAAGAAAGGAAGGAAGAAAGAGAAAGAAAGAAAGATGGATTTCACATCGGTAAATGCCTCCTGTCTGCCAGTGGAACTGATGGACAGTTCTAAGTCCAAGAGCACCGGGCCTAGCTTCCAAACATACACCAATGCTATTTTTTATGGCTTAAAAGGTGAGAGGTGAGCATATAAAGTGTCCAAAGTAGCAAGTATGCATAAGCTAAAATGTGCATACACGTACACATCAAATGACAGTCCACTTAGCTTCACCAAAATATTGGGTGGGAGAGGGCTCTGTGCAGGAGGAGTACAGGTCAGCGCAAGTGTGAAGAACACACATTTGTAGACCAAATAGGTTCCATTTTTATTGAGCACCAGTCATGTGCTGAACAATATTACTTATGTAAAACCCTCTACAATTAGGAGTTGGATACTATCCCCATTTAACAGATAAAAAGAACTGAGGCTCAGATAAAGTGACACACCCACGGTCACAGAGGCAGCGACTGGCTGAGCAGTTAACTGGAAACACAGCATGACCCCCAGATTCCCACGTCCTCCTGCTGATTGCCTAGCTGGCAGGGGCCCAGAAATCTTTATTTTTGAACATCTTCCTTGGTGATTCCTGTTGACTAGCCCCGTCTTGGGAACCGCTCCTCCACCTCAAACCAGCCCGCTATCCCTGTCACCAGCCTTGCCTCTGAGCAGCCTTCTCCGCGTTGGATAAAGCATTTAAAACATATTTAAATAGCAATTTTGAAAAACTATGCAGCATATGGATTTTCCTTTTGATCTCAAAATGATGACAAACAGACACTTAGATACTTCATAAAAGAAATATCACCAGAAAAATTATAGAAATCTGGCTTTCAACTTTGTCTTGCTCTAATTTAAACAAAATGCAACTTTCCAGAGTCACTCTCTCTCCCCTCAAAGAAATCCAAACTGGGAGCTTCCTTCTCTTTTTCCCTGCGTGCGCCTGGCCTACACCTATTTATTTCTAACTCACTGGCGTCCTGAATAAAAGCCTTGTAAGATGGGCAGTAGGGATTACTTAAATCCGACCATCAAAGCCCCTGAAAAGAGCATCTCCTCCGAATTCACACCCTTGACTTAGAAGAAAGGGAAGCTGGGAGTAACGGCCAAATATCCTTAGACCGAAGAAATAAAGGGGGTGGGCAGAAGGGGAGGTCTCCAGCCCTCCAGAGGTCCCCGCCCCTCTCTGGGTCCCCGGCGGTGGCCCCAACCTCCCAGGTTAAGCGCGTCCACCGGCGCGCCGCCGCCTCGGCCCCGCAGCAACAGGCTGGCGGCGTGGGCAGGGGCGGCCGCGGGGCCGCGCGGCCCCGGAGGCGTCGGACGTTCCCAGCTCCGCGGCGCGCGGGGAGCAGGTAGCTGCTCTCTGCGTCCGGCGTGTGCCCACCTCGGGTCAGCGGGGCCGTGCGGAGGCCCCCGGGAAAGGCCCGGGCCGCGGGGTTGGCGCGGGGCGACCCACACTCCAAGGGGCACGCGGGAGGGAGGGGCGCGCCCTCCGCCCTCAGCGCGGCGCCACGGCCGCCTCTTCTCGCGCGCGACGTCTCCGGGCCAGAGAGGCCGCGACACCTAGCGCGGGGCCGAGGCGAGGAAGGAAGGGCCGGGCGGGAGGAGGAGACCGGGAGGAAGCTGCAGGCGAGGAAGCCCCATTGCCGCCTTGGGGCCGGAGAGGAGACTCCCAGCGTTCCCTCCCGACCCGAAACTTTTCCAACACACGCAGGCGTGTGCCGCGCGAGTTTCGGCGGCCCCGAGTCGCCAGCGGGAAGGAGGCTCGTCAAACAAACCTGTCCCCGGGCACGCACGCGGAGGTACACAGGCACACGGGGAGGGCCTGGGCCTCCGGGGAAGCTCTGAGGGCGTGCAGGCAGCGGGCGCCACCCGGCCCGAAAGGGGCTCCCCGCGCGTGGGAACCAGTGCTTAAAATCCTGCCGAAGCTCGGAAGTGTAGCGGTGCCCAGAGGCTCTGCGTAACTTTGCCCACTGCGCCCCCGCGTGCAGACGCGTCCCCGCACACTCACACCCTCACCCCACCCCATGCCCCCCGGCTGCAGCTCGAGACTGCCCTTGTATTTCAGGGACAGGGAAAGAGATGCTGATCCGCGCCGAAGAGGGAGGGTTGTAAATGGCGCGAATCCCACTCCCTAGCACCCCCAGATTCGGAGGGAGAGCGCCCCGTTCTCCCCGAAAGCGTCCCCTTCACTTCCCTGTGCCCTTGGCTTCTTCACTACTGTGGACTGAAGAGGATAAAGCACAAGCAGATCGATGTGTATTTTTTTCTGAAATCACGACCTCTCCAAATCCTAGCCCTCAAAGAGCCGGGTAGGGTTGGAGAAAGTCAAGTTATTTCGGGGGGTGGGGGGCGGGCAACGGCACCCCTCGGAAGGCGTGCGCGCGGCCTGGCGGGCGCCTCGCCGGGCTCAGCGCGGCCAGGCGGAGTGGCTGGATTATGTAAGTAACAGCCCTCCATGTGCTCACCACCATCTGTTAATATCTTGATATTGGAAAGTTCGGTGCCTGAGGCAGAGCCAGGGTTGGCGACGCAGAGCTCCCAGCCTACTCCTTTCTACTCCGGGGCAGGGAACGTACCTCTCTTTGATTGTTTTCGCCTTCTCCCATAAAATCAAGTAGTAGTGTGCCCCTTCAGTCACTGACAACCAACCCCCTCTAACCGCGGGAGTGTGTTTGTGGGAGAAGAGTGATTTTCTTCGAGGTCACTTTATTGTAAGGAATCCTTTCAATGAATTTTTTATTTTTATGACAATTCTAGGCTCCTTTAGGCTTTGTGGTGGGCCCTGATTTGGGGGTGGGGGCTTTATTATTTAAAAAATTACTTTTTTCTGCCAACACCCCTGACCCCAAGTTCTTGTAAGGGTTATATTTCAGCTTCTTTGGAGTGATTCGCTTCTGTTTACTTTGAAAGCTGTTGGTTAAACAAACATCACTCGGGAGGCTTCTAAGCAGTGGGGTTCCCAGGAGAGAAACTGTGCAGCTGCTACTTGCTACTGATCTCGTGGCATTTCACTTTCCCCCCCATTCAGAACAAATCCAGGTTGGGCTTGGCGTCACACTGGGCATAGGGACTGGGAGAGAGAGAGAGAGAATATGGCAGGCAGCTAGTCTGCCTCTAGACAGCCTGAAGCAGGCCGGCCTGCACCCTAGAGTTGGTTTTTCTTTCTTTCTCTTCCTCTCTTCAGGGTGGTGGTGGTGGTGAGTGGTGCTGTGTGTGTGTCCAGGCTGGATCTCCAGCATCTTTCTCCTGAAATAAACATCCATGTTTGTCTCTCAACTGGTCTGGTTGAAATTCCCAGAATTGGTTTGTTTAAGATCTGCTGAAGGTTGTTTGTAAGGTTTTAAATTACTTACATGCAGTCTTCTCTCCTACCCCCACCTACTGGCTTTAAGAAAGAACCCGGAGGGGTAAAATACACCGAGAAAATGTCAAGGCGAAGTGTGTTTAACCCAGAACCAAATGCATAAGTGATAAGTGCAAGAGTTTGACTAAGAACGCACAGATCACTCTTCAGATAAATAAGTAAATGTAGCTTGCACGGATGGGGTTTGTTGGAAGACCGGTCAGAACTTGTGTTAACTTTTAAGTTATTGGGGTTGTGTTGGCATTGGGGCGGAGAAAGGGACTGACCCTAGGCTTGGCCGCTGGTTTCAGAGATGGAGCTAATATCTAGGCGACTTCTTGTCTCCGGGGCTGACTGATCGCTTCTCGCCTATCAGAAAACAAACCGGGAGTAGCCCGAGATAGGGGGCTCGGGCCTCACGCCTTGCTCCAGGGCGGCGCGAGACCCGGGAGAGCGCCGCAGCTCTGGCAAGAGAGGTTGCCAGGAGCCTGGCCTGTACGTCGCCTAGACATTAGGGGACAGGACCGGGCTCCGCGTACGCAGCTCGCGGAGCTGGGCTGTGGACCGAGCTCGCTCGTCCAGCGTCGCGCGCGCTATTTCAAAAAGCCGCTCTTGTGCCCAAATGCGGGCTGCGAACCTCCGCGGCAGAGCTGGCAAGCCGCGAGCCTCCGTCGCCGAGGCTGGGGGTGGGGGAGCTTTCCTGTTCGCCAAGCGGGTTACCCCGACTAAGACTGGGGCCTGCCTTCCCCCGGGAGCGATAAAGGACTTACTGGGGCTCGCAGGGAACTTTTCCCGCCGCCACTTCCCGGGCGTAGTGTGTGCTAAACGTGCACCCGAGCGCTAGGTGCAATTGACATAAACTTGTGGGCTAAAGTTCAAGCCGTTTCCTTCCAGAGTCTGAACCTTTTCTCCCTCCCAGCTTCCTTTCTTCCCCCTTCTCCCCCTCCTCCTTCCCTGCCCTCCTCCCTTTTAAATGTCAAACTGAGCAGATGGTTTTAAGGTGTGGAGGGCATGTATCCTTTACTCCTGCCAGTTTATTTGTGGGCTGGCGCTCACATGTACATACTGGGATACTTAAGGAAAATAATAGGACGAAAAAGAAGAAAGGAAGTAGCCTTGATTCATTCACAGAACCCACATTTCCCCGCTCAGTACACCCGCTTCCCTCGAAAGGACCCAACCAACAGAAGCATTATTCCGTCCTGTATGTAATGGGCACGTTGATAGATTATTTCTGTCCCCAGCCTAAATTGTCCCTTCTCAATTAGAACACTTGATACAGTAGCCGATCATTGGAAGTGTGAGTAGTGTGTTTGTGAGGGTCTGTGTTGTTTCCGTAATGGGGTGTGTGGGGGGGTGTCAGGAGGCGGCAAAAGGGGAGAAATGAAGGCTGGAGATGCTCAAGCAAGTCTTTTTTTTCTTATCCCCAACACCTAACCGGGCCGGCCTGATTTTTTTTTTTTTTCCTTCTTCTTCTTCTTTTCAATGTTTGAGTCCCGTGCCAAAAGTTTCCTACAGGGTATGGACTCGAACATAGTACCATCACTATTCTTATTCAAAGATTTGACTTCACAGTTTGATGAATTTGAGGCTGAGATTGTAAGTGTCCTAGGAAAAGTGTGTGCGTGCGTGTGTTGCAGAAGATGGTGGTAATGATCGGCCAGTATACTTGTAACACACTTCACAAACACTCTGTTGTCACGACGCAACACGATTCAACCTTTGATCTGATTAAATTCGAGGGACACACGAAAAATACTTGTCCCCATCCTACCAAAAAATGAGTGTCTTATCCACTAGGTATGAATGTTTCTGCTTCGCAGCCCTTGCAAGTCCTAGCTTTTATAGGATCTTTAAGTCACAAGCGCAGTTGCTTTATTAAAAGCCGTTTACTGTGCCCGGTGAAAGAGACGTTCTAGCTGCGGCTGGACGCTTGCGCTTTAGCATTAGCAACTTTCAAATCCCAAGAAGCCCTTTAAGAGCCACGTTATCTAAAGAAGTCTTGCTGGTTATTTTTCGTCCAAGAAATGTCAAACCAAAGTGAATTTTCTATGGCTTGACTTAGAAGCCCGAAATTTAAGCGTTTGAAATTTCTTACCTAGTATACTTTAAAGTTTGTTACCCAGAGGTCAAAACTGTGTAAATCCTATTTGAAACCTCTCTCTTTAATCATTCTGGGGTGAGTGAGTTACTGAGCAGTAATCGCGTGGTAATGTTTGTAACATTTTTTTCCCCTAAAGGTTGCTGTACCTACAATCCAAATAAAGTTGTTAGAGGTAACCAAGGACAAATATTCTTCCTAACAATTTTGACGGGAGATTGACTGGGATTCAGCCAATACTGGTCTTCTTATATCAGATGCAGCGGAGCCGGTGTGAAACCTCTGGCACCTATTATTTTAATCCCAAACCTACCTGTATTTTCTTGTCCACCTCTCCTTTAAAAGGAAGCAAGGGTGACATGTATTCCTGATACTAGCTATGATCATTTAAAAAGTGGAAAGCTTTGAGGATCCTCACTCCCTCCTCTTAGACCACCCCACCCCTAAAACCTCCACTTTTTCTCCAGTATACTTTTCTGTGCCTTCCTCCACCCCTGTCCAAGGAGCGCTCACTCGCTCTGCCGCTCAGCGAACTCGATCAGCTGTATCTGGGAAACGAAGGGGGGAGAAAAAAAAAAAAAAAAAAAAAAAGACCTGCGTCCTGGAAGAACGAGTGTGAGCTGAGCGGCGCTCGCGCGGTCGCCGGCTTTGCACAGCGCCCGCAGATGGCTCGCTCCGGCCCGGGCGCGGCGATCCGGTCGCCCCCAAGCAGTGGCTGCGCGCGGGTGAGGGGGGGTGGGGGCGGGGATGGAGGCGGGGGAGGGGAGCGCGGGGCCCCTCTCCCCTCCTCTCCTCCCAGCCCCTCACCCCCACCCCTCTTATATTTTTTTTCCTCCCAAGTTCTCTTGCCTCGCTATCCCCCCTTGAATCCGAAGGCGCCTCGCGATTGGGTGCTGGGGCCGGGTACGTCAGTCAGACTGTGACGTGCAGTCTTCCTGTTTCCTTCAGCTGTGTCTTAAAGTAAATCTTGTTGTGGAGCGGAGCCCTCAGCTGAGGGAGCGCTCTGAAATAATACACCATTGCAGCCGGGGAAAGCAGAGCGGCGCAAAAGAGCTCTCGCCGGGTCCGCCTGCTCCCTCTCCGCTTCGCCCCTCTTCTCTCCTCTCCTTTCTCCCCTCTTCTACTCTCTTCTCTTCTCTCCTCTCCTATTCTCCTCTCTCCTCCTCTCGCCTCTTCTCTTCCCCTCTCTCCTCTCTTCTTGTCTTCCCTCCTCTCCTCCTCTCCTCTCCCTGCCCACCCTCTCCTCTCTCTCCCCTCCTTCTCCCCGTCGGCCCGCTCGCGCGCTCCCGCACGGACTCACCGTCCCTTGTCCAATTATCATATTCATCACCCGCAAGATCTCACCGTGCGTGTGCGCGCGCGTGTTTTCCTCTCTCCGCCTGCAAAAAAGGCTCGGTCCCACTGCTCTCTGCACCGAGTAAGTATCTTCTCCCCCTCGCGAGTCCCCTCCCCTTTTCCAGAATCACTTGTACCGGCTTGTTCTTGAATGAGAAGAAAAGAAAAGAGACTCCCATTACTCATACTCGTGTAAACATCTTTCCACCCTCCCCAGGAGAAAATGGTGTTCTTTAAATGAATCATAATAAAATAGTGTCTAAACAGTTTCTAAGCAGAAGCCTCAGTGGAACTCAGCGCTCCGCTCCTCCCAGTTCCTACGAGTAAGTGATCCGCTTGGCTTTTCTTTCTCTTTCCTGCTGGTGGCTGGGGGGTGGTGTTGGCGAGGGGGGGGGGGGAGGCTGATAGTGCTGGACTTGTCGCTGATCTTGTCACCTTTTGTGTACTGTTTCTGGAGGGTGAGGAGGCTTTTCCTTCCTTTCCTTCTTTCTCTTGCCCTCTCTTCTCAGGAGAGAGGACTGCGAGGGGGACCGGGTCGCTTTTTGTTCGCCTGGATCCCCGCTCTCCTCCCAGCCTCATCCTTCCCATCTCCCCCGGTGAAAACTCCTGGGCTAGTCCCCACGTCCTTGCTCTTTGTCCTGTTTATTATAGCTGCCTTTCTTCCAGGATCTTCCAATTTGCTTGTCATTTGCATACCTTTCACTTCTCCTTTTTAACCCCAGCAGAGGGCCAGGGAGTAGGGAGGAAGGGAGAGGGAGGAGGGGGGGGGGCGCTCTGTTACTTTCCTCTCAAAACGCTGTCGAAGCCGAAATGTTGAAATCAGGGTTGGAGCAATGGAGAGATAGATGGTCCTGGGAAACGAGCACGGCGCCCCTCCCCTGTGCTCCCAGGACCCAGGGCTAGGTCAAGTTGAGTAGGGTAAGGTGGCACAGGGAGCCTCAGGGGTCCTGTGGTGGGAGGACTGGGGCCCAAGCGCGGCGGGAGGATGGAAGGATCGAGGTCCGGGTGGGGGTAGAGGATGCTCTTGGGCAGCGGATGTGCTCGCAGTCATCGCTGGCAGTCGACGTGGTTGGGCTGCTTCAATCTGATCTTGGTTCGTCTGGGTGGTACCTGCAATTTTGCCCCACTTCGGAGGACTGGAGAGGGAGGAGTGAAGAGGTGAGAGTGATTGTTACTGGGAAGAATAGTGAGGGGGCGGGAAGAGCTGCTATCTTGCCTGAACAGGCAAGGAGGGGGACGACGGGGGCAAGTTGGGGGGAGACATTACCCAAAGCCCAGTTTAGCAAATTGTTGGTTCTTCTGCTGTGCCCGCCGCTTACTCCTCCTGCTAAAACTGAACGTAGGTGGAGGGTATGGATTGGAGGGGCAAGGTGAGGGGGGCGGGGGACGGGAGGGAGGTAAAGGGGGAGTAGCTTTGGAGAGAGACTCACAGGTCTCCCGCCACTTCTCAGCTTTTTTTCGGAAGTTGAGAGTCCTCCAGGCTGGCCGAGAGAAGAACTGGGAGGAGGGGTTGAGCGACAGTCTTAAATAGCCCAAGGAGGCAGGTTGGAGTGTGAAACTTCTGTTCTTGGCAATCCAGAACCCACTCCGCCTGGGGGGAAGGCTGGGAACTCACCTGCTTGTTTTTATTTTTCCCAGAAGGTCTGTGTTGTCTCCTTGAGCTTATAATAACAGTGCAAGCACAGGGTGGCCTGCTCTCAAAGTCAAGGCTAGAAGTCTCTTCTCTTTTTCTCACCCCCCACCCCTTCTCTCCCATCTATAACCTCCTTTACAAAAAAAAAAAAAAAAAATTATAATAATGTCCTTTCCTGGATTAGGTAGACAAAGGTCTATTAGCCGAGAGCTGCGCCATGGGCAGGGCCTGACAGGTGTGTTATGTCAAGAAAGACAGGTGCAAATTTCCTCTGTGTCTGTGTGTGTCTGTACAGTTCCAGACCTCAGGGTGTGCTCCAGGGTTGCGGAGGTTTATGGGTTTATGGTTGCCTTGGTTAATAGGATTGTCCAGGCTAATGGGAACTGCGCTGTTGTTATGTTTTGAGCCCTGCCATGTGAGTTCTTTGGTTGGGGGTGGAGGACAAGTTGGTATGTGTTTGTTTATTTTTCTTAAGGATGTTGGCAGGCTGCTGCTGAGGCTGTGTCTCGGGCTCCTGTCTGCCAGGCAGCTGAAAGTACCCCCACTTCAGGCAGCAGGTGGAGGGAGATTGACTTTCCCTTTGCTTCCCTCTGGTTTACGCCTATTTCCCAGGTCTTTGGGGGCATTCGGGGGGAGTAGTGAGAGCGTCGTGTGTGTGTGTGTGTGTGTGTGTGTGTGTGTGTGTGTGTGTGTGTGTGTGTGTATGTTTTGGACATCCATGGGTGTTGTGTGTAACTGCCAAGAATACCAAAGTCAGTTTGAAAGTGTTATGTTTTTAAAGCTTATCTTCTTTAGCATGCTTTCTCCCTGCCCAGAAGGAATAGGTATGTGCATAAACTCTTTCAGGTCGTATGTTAAATACTCTCATAAAGTAGAATGAGCCTGTCATTGTACCAGACATGTGCCAGATGTCCTAGTTATTACTTTGATGGAGAAGGAAAATCTCAAGTATGTGAGAGGTAACTGTGCTTTTCTATTTGATGCAAGATGTAGGCAGTCAGTTCTCTGAAGTTTCTTGCAAGAACTTCTGAGCATTTTCAAAATGAAATGGGCTGTGGCTGGTGAAGAAGAAAAAGGGGAGTAATTTGGTTAACCTGTCCATGTGCTACAACATGGACCTGTTTCTGCAATAGTAAAATAGATGAAAGTAAGGACTGTGGCTTCGTGTGTGAGGGAAGCTATTGAGCATTCAGTGTAAGCACTGTATATGGATTCTCAAAATCTGACCTTTTAATTTTTTTTCTTTAAACAGGCTACTTCTTGAGTTGCATAGAAATAGATTAGATGGTGAATGGTTTTTGTTGGTTGGTTTGGTGGCTTGGGTGATCATCCTTGTTTCATGAAAATGAGATAATATGTGTCATTTATTCTTTTGACTTAAACATCCAAGTTCCTCCTAATACTTTCTTTGGATGCTTTTGAAGTTCTTTCATAACTAAAATGTCATCTATAGATATGTCATTTGCTTTATTTTTAATAAGGGTTATCTGTGCTTGGCACTTATTGATACTTTTATGTGTCCATCATGCAGAATTCTATTTAGTTTAATCACCAAGACCTTGTGGGGAAAAAGTCATGCATACCTAACATGAATCTTTGTTCTCACTTTATTCATTCCCTTGCATCTTTCCTCTATAAGTAGCACTTACAATCTTAAAACATAACCTAGCTGCCAGGCGTACTCTTTATTTGTTCAAAGTGAAATAGGCCTTTTTTCATGAATTTCTTAGAGGCATTGTTTTGCATTTGCAACTGTAAATATAAGGAATATTTAGATTCAAGATTAACAAAAGATTATAAAATGTTACTGATTTTATAATATGAAGATGGATTGTGCATGATATATTATTACTGGGTTCTAATTAGGTATCTATATAAATTAGAAAGGACATATACATAAGGAATTTCTAAAACCTTATTGCCTGGTGTATTCGAAAGCTTCAAAGAACATTTAGAAAATTTCAATTCTCTTCAGAAAAAAATAAATGTAAGTGTTTCTTCTTGAAGTTATTTCTCACTCTCTTTTATTTACTAATTTGGTGAATTATTACTTTTTAATATTTTAGGCATGTGTCAGAAAATATTCTGTGTTCATCTTGCAGGTGAAAAATGTATGAAATTTTTGATAGAATGGAGAAATTTAAGATAAAATGGTTCTGATTTGAGATCTCTATTATCATAGGAAAATTTAAGCCTGATATAAGATTTTGACAATACAATGTTAGTTAATTTAAGTATTAACTAATGTCAAGTGGGTTCTTCACAATAAACATCAAAGGCTTTCTTAGCCTGATAGTGAGTAGAAACATCTCCAAAGGAAAAGTTGCTAATTAGCAGAAATGAACTCTTAAATACAGTGAAGGGGACAGCTTGGTAAGGGGCAGGGGTGAGGGAGTACCTAAATCAAATCATCTGATTTTCCCCCTTGAATTACTGATTTCCAGATGGATTTACCAGGTTCTTTGTTAGTGTTATTCCACTTGCAGTTTCATAACCGGCTTGACCCAAGTAGATCAGAGGCCCACCCAAAGGTTGTTTTCTAAAAGAAGTAAAGTGTAGGCTTGAGCAATTTCTTCAAATCATTTTATCAACAAAGACAGATAGTCTAAATAATCCAATCAGGAAACCATGCCAACCTTACCCTTCCCCTTCTCATGAAAGATTTGACTGAACTATTTGAGTAATAATCATAGTGATCACTTCTTTGTCTAGAATCTGGACTCCAGATCGAGGCAGAAAAGTTGCATCCCCTTCCCCAAATAACTTCTTTATTAAAGCAGAACACTTCACCACTTTCTACTTCACACTGCAGTGTTCCTTTGAAATGCTTCCCTGAAAATTCTTTTCTACTAACGTTGTCATCAGCTTCCTTAGGATTCTCCATGTTAAATTATCTGACATTCTTCAGATAATTCAGATTTTAATGAAGAATCTTTGGGAGTAGTTAAACTCTGACTTGATCATAGTTGAACGTTCTTATCTTTTTCTGGGGGGAATCTGCTAATGTTAAGATACCCTTCGTATAGGAATTATTCAAGTGTTTATGTAGTTAGATGCCAAGAGGTACAACACAATATTTAATAATAAAAATACTCTATGTAGATTTTCATATTAATTACAGAGGAGTTTACAGGAATAGAATATGTGTATCCAATCGATAATACATTTGGGTTCAAATGCTACGTCAGTATTTTTCTGCATACTTGCTGATATTGATGTTCACCAGTGCTGATCAAAAGGTTCATATTGCTGGGTTAAACTCAAAATTAATATAAAAATTAAAATATGAGAATCAATAATAATTGTAGTTGAAACATATGGCTTAGTACATATATTGAGAAATAAAGGAATTTTTAAAAATCTTAATGGACAGGATGATATCAGTGATAAATTAATTCCATAGCATTCTCTAAATTCTGAATTGGGAAATCATGGAAGCACCTTTGAAAATGTTTTCAAGTGATTTAATTTACATTATAGTCATTTAACAATGCATTTTCTTATGTGGCAAAATATTCATATATATATATATATATATATCATCTTGTTTGTGAAACATGATGCTAATAAAGTACTACAGTCAACCAGTTATAATTATTTAATCTTGCCTATAGCCTTCATGGGTTATAATCCCAATGTGTATGACTACTATACCTTTATATCTGAGTTTAGGTCAAAGCTATACATAGAGATCTATTTATTCACGCCTACTAATATCATGCCTTGTCTTGCTGGATTATATAATTTTTCCTAGTTTTCTCATTTGTTTTGTCCTGATTGTTATGTCTCAGCTGTACATTTTACAATAAGACTTAAAAGCATTTAAATTTTCTTAGCCCCAAACAGAAACAAATCATTATTTAATCCAAGAATGCTGACCAGTTGAGAGAAAATTGCAAAAATCAGTTTCGTTTGGTGAATTTGAAAGAAGTTACAGGATATTTCCTTCTTAAAAGACCCAACAAGCACGTTTAATTAACATGTATTCTCCACTGAAGATGAGACTATGATTTCTTTCTACCTTAGGAAGAGCACAGCCTTTCCCTTGGCTCAGGCATGAGGTAGGGATACAGCTGTTGATACCTAGGCTAGATGAGAGGAAGTGCAGTTGACGCAGAAGTAAATGGCAGCTGGGAAGGGAAGGATGGCTGGGGATGACCTTGTGCTCATCCCTTACACCAGAGTGTTGTTTCTGAGCCTCTGTTGCAGAGATGCTCTTCCTGTAGCAAGGATGGGTAGGGGGAAAACCCAGATTGGATGTTAAGAGGAACAGGGGAAGAAAATACTGCAGAAAGTTTGTTCAACATTTTGATTGGTGATCTGTGTGCTTTTCAGGTGATATTAAAGAGAAAATGATTTGCACCCAAAAAGACAAGAGGTAAAAATTTTAAAGAATGGCAATAAACTCTATTTTTGAAAAGCTAATCCACACACACAAAGTCCTCCTCGCAAAGACATCCCACCTCAATATGCAAGTCTTTCTGAGCTTTAAAATAACTCATCTTTTTTCTTGTTTGTCTCCGTCTCCCCTTTTTTCTTTCTCTCACCTGACAGCTGCACCTGATTTATCAGATCTAACACGTTAGTGAAATATTTGCCCTTGCATTTTTGTGTTCCTGAAACCAATTTCATTTATTAATGTGTGAGGGGTCACAATCATCTTGAATTCAATTTTGAACCCTATATATTGGAGTTATCAAGATCTGTTTCCATTCCAAGTTCAGGAAATTTTATCCTGAGGCACACAAAAAAGTATTTTACCCTCAAGCATCCAAAAAAGCATCATGTTGCTTTCTTGACACTCTGATACAGCCTTTATTTAAATGTTTTATCTTCATATAAAAACTGAGAACAAGGGCTACATGATGAAATCTTTGTCGCTTAAAAAAATACACATGGCCATCTAAGCATTGAGCATTTTCTTGATTTTTACAGGTTATTTCATGCTGAAATTATGCCTATTTGCATGGATAGTCATTCTTTAAAACTAGCCACAGATGCAGTCCTAGGGAGCACGTAGATGTTTTTACAGGTGAACCGAAAGAGATGGGAGCTGTTCCAAACACTCTGCACGCTGCCTTTGGCAATAGACCCTGTTATTGTGAAGATGTGCTCTGTTAAGCAAACGTGAAGTTTAATATTAGATAAACCCTGTGTGAAAAAAAATATTTTCATTTTCTTCATAAAACGTTCATTGTAAGCAAGAAGATGTGACATCTTAACATTTATACAAAATTTGGGGTTAGCATCACTGGTTAACGTCACAAAAAGTGTCAAGTGCCTTTTATAAAATGCAAGTGCCTTTTTATATTGTGTTCCCAAGATACAATGGAAGTTCATATGCAGAGACGGTATTTCCCTTTCTCACATATTTAACTGATGTTATTTTCTTTCTTCTTTATATACCTTCCTTCAGCCTTTTTTTTCCCCCCCTGTGTTTTTTTGATCCTTTAACTTGGCACAAAAAATAAGACTCACAAATGGTGTATGTTAAAGAGCTTCTTTAGGCATTTGAAGTATGATTTTGGCAGATTATAGAAAAACAACTAGCACTGAAGATGTTATTTATCTTTGCCTAACTCAATTTATTGTTTCACATATTGATTTCTAAAATGTGACAATGTCCTTCTTCTGCACTGAGTCCAACTTTATAATAATTGAAGTCATCAAAACGACATCATGAAAATTTATAAATATTCTCATACTTACACTAAAATCCAGCAACAGATACCGTCTTCAAATGTGATTTTAGTAATAAAGAGCGCATATCTGTGCGAAGTAAGCGGACTTGTGAAATGAGGACTTGTGCACTTACTTCCACGCTAAATTGGCCATTTATGTTGGAAAGATGCTGATGGGGGTGTTCTCCTCCGCATTTCACATCTGACAAAAACGTTTTAAAATTCAGTAATAAAGGGTGTGTGTGAAATATTCGCATTTTTAGAGTCATTTTTTTTCCCCTTAATAGCGTTAAAGCCACAATAATTTTATTGCAGAAATGGAATTTTTCATCCAAATTTCACGCATCCTCAAAATTTAACCTTATTTCTTAAGTATAGACCACTTTTATCTTCTTTTGTAATACGCATCTCAATGCCCAAAATTTAATCGATTGGTTGTCAGAGGCTGTGTTCTTATAATCTACTGTTTCTTCTGAAGATAAACAGTATCAGTTTAGGCATTTGTGAAAGAGAATCATATTACTGGTGCTTAAGCAGTTTTTGCTTTTTTTTTTTTTTTTTTTTTTTTTTTAATCTTAATCCATCTTAAACCAGTGGAGCAGAAATATTTAAAAATGTTTCATTCCAAGCAGAGTGCATAATAAATTGCAATAATTGTAATGTGCCATAAATCCCAGAGCCTATGCATTTTGCATTTGATTCAGGATTGAGGTCAGGAAATTTGGAGAAATTTAAAGAAAATGATTCATCAGTCCTTTTGTTCTGTTGGCCAGGGTCCCAGGATTCTTGAGCTGTGCCCAGCTGACGAGCTTTTGAAGATGGCACAATAACTGTCCAGTGATGCCTGACCATGACAGCACAGCCCTCTTAAGCCGGCAAACCAAGAGGAGAAGAGTTGACATTGGAGTGAAAAGGACGGTAGGGACAGCATCTGCATTTTTTGCTAAGGCAAGAGCAACGTTTTTTAGTGCCATGAATCCCCAAGGTTCCGAGCAGGATGTTGAGTATTCAGTGGTGCAGCATGCAGATGGGGAAAAGTCAAATGTACTCCGCAAGCTGCTGAAGAGGGCGAACTCATATGAAGATGCCATGATGCCTTTTCCAGGAGCAACCATAATTTCCCAGCTGTTGAAAAATAACATGAACAAAAATGGTGGCACGGAGCCCAGTTTCCAAGCCAGCGGTCTCTCTAGTACAGGCTCCGAAGTACATCAGGAGGATATATGCAGCAACTCTTCAAGAGACAGCCCCCCAGAGTGTCTTTCCCCTTTTGGCAGGCCTACTATGAGCCAGTTTGATATGGATCGCTTATGTGACGAGCACCTGAGAGCAAAGCGCGCCCGGGTTGAGAATATAATCCGGGGTATGAGCCATTCCCCCAGTGTGGCATTACGGGGCAATGACAATGAAAGAGATATGGCCCCGCAGTCTGTGAGTCCCCGAGAAAGTTACCGAGAAAACAAACGCAAGCAGAAGCTGCCCCAGCAGCAGCAACAGAGTTTCCAGCAGCTGGTTTCAGCCCGCAAAGAACAGAAGCGAGAGGAGCGCCGACAGCTGAAACAGCAGCTGGAAGACATGCAGAAACAGCTGCGCCAGCTGCAGGAAAAGTTCTACCAGATCTATGACAGCACTGATTCTGAAAATGATGAAGATGGTAACCTGTCTGAAGACAGCATGCGCTCGGAGATCCTGGATGCCAGGGCCCAGGACTCCGTGGGGAGGTCAGACAATGAGATGTGCGAGCTGGACCCGGGGCAGTTCATCGACCGAGCCCGGGCCCTGATCCGGGAGCAGGAAATGGCCGAAAACAAGCCGAAGCGAGAAGGCAACAACAAAGAAAGAGACCACGGGCCAAACTCCTTACAACCCGAAGGCAAACATTTGGCCGAGACCTTGAAACAGGAACTGAACACTGCCATGTCGCAAGTTGTGGACACTGTGGTCAAAGTCTTCTCGGCCAAACCCTCTCGCCAGGTTCCTCAGGTCTTCCCGCCGCTCCAGATCCCCCAGGCCAGATTTGCAGTCAACGGGGAGAACCACAATTTCCACACCGCCAACCAGCGCCTGCAGTGCTTTGGCGACGTCATCATTCCGAACCCCCTGGACACCTTTGGCAATGTGCAGATGCCCAGTTCCACAGACCAGACAGAAGCACTGCCCCTGGTGGTCCGCAAAAACTCATCTGACCAGTCTGCCTCCGGCCCCCCAGCCGGCGGTCACCACCAGCCCCTGCACCAGTCGCCTCTGTCGGCCACCGCAGGCTTTACCACGTCCACCTTCCGCCACCCCTTTCCCCTCCCCTTGATGGCCTACCCGTTTCAGAGTCCATTAGGTGCTCCCTCCGGCTCCTTCTCGGGAAAAGACAGAGCCTCTCCTGAATCCTTAGACTTAACTAGGGAGACCACGAGTCTGAGGACCAAGATGTCATCCCACCACCTGAGCCACCATCCTTGTTCACCAGCACATCCACCCAGCACCGCAGAAGGGCTCTCCTTGTCTCTCATCAAATCCGAGTGTGGCGATCTTCAAGACATGTCCGAAATCTCACCTTATTCGGGAAGTGCAATATCCTTTCATTTGCCCCCCAAGGAAAACAAGCCCAAACCAAAAAGGCTTCCCAGAAGGTCAGGTTGACACATTATTTAGAATGATGTAGATTACTATCTTCTTAAGAATGCAGTCTTTCCTCTTCTTCAGAGTAATAGGCTTTTATCAGCACGCGTGTGGCACTTCTGGTTGCACAAAAGCTTCACAGGAAACCAACATTTTTGTAACTTTCACAAGTTGTTAATTGCCCCAAAGTGGTAGTATTTAAATTGTGCTTTTGCAGCAGTGTTTTTTCTGCTGTTTCTTCCCGTATTATCTTCTTATCCTTTTTTTTTCCCCCAAGAGTAGATTTAAAGGTGGAAAAAAAAAAAAGATCTCATTGTAATATTGAATTCTATCAGATTTTATTTTAACGTAGTAAGTTTCATAGCAGAGTAAAGAGAGAAAAATCAGTTTTCAGATCCCTAAGACTCCATAAGAAGAATTCTCCCTTTAGCTATCTATAAGGCTCCTGGTCCGTTTAAAGAAGGCCTGATTAAATCTTATGAGGAACAGTCTACTGATGGGAGGCTGCAGTGGGAGAAAGATGGTTGTGGATAGGGAGTTAGAGTCTCTCCTTATTCTTTAAGTGAGGTGTGGTTTTTTGTTTGTTTGTTTGTTTTAAAGGAAATATACAGGTACTGATTTATTCAGACGGTATCCATCTCTCTCCCGTTCACCCAAGGTCTGTTCTTTGGGTCTGGTGCAGCTGCCTCTATGCATGATTAACCTCTGTTCAGCCATACACAGAAATCTTTTGTCCTAACATACACAAAGCAAATTATTTTGGAAAGCGAGAGAGCACAATTAAATATAAAACTCAGCCGTATTCGACTTTAAAAATGCCTCTTTTTATGTCTCTTTTATATTTTGAACCTTACTTTTATGTAGAGATGCCAGTTATATTTTTTTATTAGACCTGTCCTGAACTCTAGCTATTTTTAACTCTCGATTTTTTTCTCTGTAAATTGGTCCTTTCAGTAAATTTTTAAAAATCTTGTGATTGTTGATGTTTTGGGGGAGTAGAATAGTAGCATTTGGGGGCAAGTAGAGACATAGTTCTTTTATATAAATTGCCAGATGGATATAAAATTTAGCAATTAAGTTGGCTGTTGCTAAATTGAGGGTTTTGAGCAATCGTCTTGATGACTAGAGATTGACATTTTCATATCTAACCCTACTCCAGAGGCTGCCATGTAAGTGCAAAGTCCCAGCTATGGTGGAAATGTGTTTTCCTTGATATGAAGGTCATCCTTCCAGCCAACTCAGGATAACAGTGAAGATTTCTGATAAGGTGAATGTGAGCCACAAGTATGAGACACACTTGGGCAGTTAAGCATAGAGTCTCTTTCCATAGAAAGGAAGAAGAGAATAATGTCTTGAGAGAAAGATTTGAGGACTTAAGATGTAAATAGAAATCGAGTCTTGGTTTGGCTGCTGATTTAACTTCTAACTTTCAGAGATCTAAAGTCTAATCTACCAGTCATGAATCAAAGCTGCGCCAGGCACCATGCCTTACACATCATAAGCAGGGAATAAACATTGGTCAAATTGGAATATAGCTGTTGGTGATGAGAAAGGCAAAGTACATAGACACAGACCTTGAATGGGTTTTTTTTACCCTCTGCAGGAGAGCATCTTCTGGGGTTCATACCAGGCTCATGTCCAGGGCTAGACTCCATTGCTCCTCAGAGATCCCTTACTTCATTTTGAAGCCAGTTGTAGTGATGGTGGGTTGTTTCTCTCTCTTTCTCTCACTTGTGCGCGTGTGCGCGCACACACACACACAGGAAAGGGACGTGCCCATTTGGATGAATATTTGAAGCCAGGTTTCAAAGTCTTATACGGCCATACTAAACTCTTTAACTCAAGATTCCAGTTTCTGGTTTTTTGGTTTTTTTTTACTTAGACTTGTCACCGTATCCAGATAATTATGCCTGTGCTTTTTTTTTTTTTTTTTTTTTAATAAGTTGGGTCTTCTAAGAAAAAAATCTTTAGATTGCTCTAAGTGTTGGCTATGCTCACTGTCTCACCCTCTCTAAATCCCCTGAGGAATTTTGAGGATTTGAATAGAAAGAACTTCCTTTTCTTTCAATACATATCAAAGACTTTAAAGAGAATTTAGTTGCTTCTTCTTCAGAGGAATAACTTCCCCTCTCTCTTACCATAGAAGATTCTGCTCAACAGCGACGGTTTGGAAACACCTGTGTTCATATGAAATGTTAGTTGCTTACACCTGGAGTTGTTTATTTTGTGTAGCTAAATAATTTTGGCCTCTTGCTGCAATGGATGATTACATTTTCCACATGCTGGCCTTCCAGCCTCTGTTTCTTTCTCTTTTCCCTTCTATGATCTCGCCCTTTTAGCCCTTTATCTCTTTGCTATATTGTTTCTCAGGAAGAAGATAGGCAAGCATCCTTTTCTAGAGTTCACACAGCTCTGAAGCCAGTGAGTATCTGAGTGTTTGTTGAGAGGCTGGGTCTGCTTTTCCCTTGTCTCCATCCTTGTACGGCGATGAGTTCTCCCCTTGACTTACCTGATGGTGTGTAGGCAAAATTCTCAAGCTTTTAGTTTAAAGAAATCTCTGGGAACCACAGCAAGTCATCCTACTTCAGTTTAGGTAGACAAGGCCATATGTGAACCTGTTATGCAGTTACTCTTAGAAAAGATCAATAGAAATGTGGAGAAATGGGATGAAATGGTACCTTCATGATTTTCATTATTGTTTTTATTTTTAGTCCGTGGCTTTCCAAAGTGTAATGAATAATTGAATTCTTAAGGAACAATTCTTTCCCACCCCAAAAGGCATCATCTGTTTCCCTGAACAAAGTAGCCAAGATAAGAACTATTAAGAACACCAGCTTATCGGATAAATCCATTCTGAGTCTAGCACATTAGGCATATATGTTCTACGTAATAGAGCACACTACCTTGTTATCCCTTCTAATAGAAAGGAACTAGTGAGTGTGTGTGCATGGTAAAGTGAACGTCAGTGCACCTGCACCAAAAGGTCGCGTCTTGGATATTAAAAATGTGTTCAGTATCTTTGCAAATGAATCTATTTAATCAAATATTGAATTTTATTCAAATTCCAAAAGAAACAGCCAGCCAATTGTTTTTCCTCCTGTTGTGCCTTGTCATTCATGCTCTTTGCATCTCAAGAAAAATAGCCTTGTTCGGGCCTCAAACATTTGCATGCACCCAATTAAAGCACAAGAGCGGTGTTCTAAGCACTTAAGACATGCAAGGGAAGAAACTGAACCTCTTCTCCGTGACAGTCAGCTTTCCCTGTTCGACTTTTAGGGAGAAGGTTAAAAAAAATATGTGAAGTTCAAAAAGGAAAACGATTTAATAATTTGAAACTAAAATCCATCTAGAAAACCTGAATTAACAATGAATTTCTAAAATGTGAATTAATCCATAGAGGTTGATCTTTTACATTTTTGGAAGTGGTGCGAGGCCATAGGAATTCTGTTAGGTGTACTAGCTGTAGGGAAACATGTATATTAAAGATTGGAAGACTCTGGATTCCCCTTCTCCCTCCCCCCAGTTATGGACTAAGTAAATTTAAAAAATATATATCCATAAACTACACATCCCACCGATTATGTTAAACTTCTTTGTGGAGCAACAACTTGCTCTATCCCTTTTATTAAATGTGAGAGTTTAGATCTTTTCTCCCCTTTTAAGGATCCTAAGGGGGGAAAGCTAGAAACATAGCAAATCAGAGCTTAAGGAGCAAGCTAAAAGTCTCCGGGTTTCAAAGCGTTTTAGAAATTGTAAGCAAGTGGTCCCGATCCATTTGGTTGGAACTGCAGCATGCAAAACCTCTAGCCACAATTCAGGGTTCAGTTGGAAAAAAGAATTTTCTTCCTGCAGCCTTCACAACCTATTATTCTCCCATTTGCCTTTTTGCTGCCTCTGCTGCTTCTCCCGCGGCTGCTGTTTAGGTGAAGTTATATTGTGCTTGGTAAACAGACAACACTTAAATTCTCAGGTTGTTTGAACACCATTTTAGGTTCAGCTGCAGTACCCTACTTCTCTGATCTTTTATATTCCCGAGCAGATGTCTTTCATTAATTTATGGATTTATCATCTTTTTTTCTCTTTTTCTTTTCCTTTCCTTTTTTTTTTTTTTTTTTACACCTGGCAGCTGTCTCAAGTTTCAGCAGTTATTGTCTATTTTGCATTATACATAGAATTGAATGTCATCTGTCTTCACAAAGCTATGGCTAAGAGAATTGAGGCAAAGCCACATGAGCTGCCGGGACAGATCTTGTTTGCGTTCCATCCCCCCTCTCCCCACCCCCCTTTACCTCCTTAATATTTATTTGTGCTCATTTTCTTTCCTGGCCTTGAATGGAGCTTAGCTCGTGTTCAGTACAGCTGTATGTTTACTGAATCTATTCCGTCATGAGTCATTGTGCGTGTGTAAGTATCCTGGAAACAGCTAGTGCTTTCTTGGAAGAACAGTTGCTTTTCAGCACAAGCACTTAAAAGGGAAATTAACCAATTGGTCAGTTCAGATTTATTTTGAAGAGAAAAAAAAAGGATTATCTAACTGTTGGCTTTTAAATCTTTCATTAGCTATTTTTAATAGTTTATTAGAAACATATATTTTATGGGAATTTTATCTTAATTACACGATGAGCAAGAAATAAAGATGTATTCTGTGTTTCATTTCCACTGATTGATTCCAAGTATTTCCAACAGGAAGCATTTTAAAGCAAAAAAACGGACTTGAGAAATTCAAATGAGGATGATTTTTTTTCATGAAATAAAAAGCCTCTAAATCCCAACCAAAATACGATGGATACTTTGCTCTGTTTTTTTAAATAAAAAAGACGAAAACATCTTAGCATAATTTAAAGACACTGAAAGCTTCAGGAAGTTTTGGTGGCTCAATAACTGAGAGCCACAGCAAAACAATTCGTTTTGTATGAGACCAAATTTGAAAAGGTTTGGAACTTTTCCCTGCTAATAATTAATTGTACTAGGTTGTTTGGATGTAGCCTTCTGAAAGAACAGATTAGAACCCAGATCTGAGGATGTTTGTCAAAGTTTGGACTTGCCTAAAACTCTTATCACGAGGCAATAGGAGACAGCTTGCAACTATTATTTCACTTATCCATTTGGACAGATGGTCCTGAAGTGTGCCGGGCTCCTTTAGTCCCCTCTCTCAGTCTAATGGAGGTTACTGGAGGGCCTTTCAGCCCTTTCCTTGGCACAAGAAGTATGTCAGTCATAAATTATCGTCTTTGTAATCATTAAGGATCTCAAACAAAAACACAAGTTCAGTTAAACTGCTTTGGCTTACAGATAAAACATCAAAATTTCTTTCTTCAGTGTTTATTTTCAGTGAAAACAAAAGGCTCAATATTTAACTTTTCAATTTACAAACTAAGGTGATCTTTTTCAAATTGCGTGATATTAACGGGAATGCTAATTGATCAAATTCTCAGCAGAATATTTGGTTAAACCCCCTGTTATAAGTAGTCAAGAACTTATCAATATTAATTTGATTATGCTTCTCTAGGAACTTTCTGGTTTCCCTCTGTTCCCAAGATTGGTCATGCTGTACTTGATGGTGGTAATTTAGAAACTTTCACCTTTCCTAAATATCTGTGTTTATTTGACCTTGCTTCATACGGTGTGAAATTTTTGTTGGGTTTGTTAGCCAAGTGTGTGTGTGTGCTTATGTGTGTGTGTGTGTGTGTGTGTGAGCACACCCACATGTGCATATTTTCTTCTCTTTTTTTCCCTTATTTTTTCCCAGACTCTCTTTTAAGAGAAAATCCTTAGAGAAGCTTCTAGGAAGGACCCTTAATTGACCTTGTGGGGGACCACATTGATTTTCTCCACGTGCATCTTCATTTCTGATAAATTATAAAGCCATTAATTTGCTGAGGAAATGGCAGGGCCAGGCTGCGGCACAGATGTGACCAGAGCCATCCCAGCTCCGAGTCTGCTGAGGAGTGCCAAGAATCTGGGGGAGAATCAGGAAGCCTGGATTGTTATGGTTTAGCCTCACATTCTCTTGGGAACTGTTTTAGTTGCTGCTGTTTACAGATCTAAAAGGTAATGATGTTTCCAGATAAATAGACCTTCTTATTTTGGGTAAGTGGCCATTTATTGATCTGCTAACCCACATTTATTGATTTGTTATCTCCAACCACTGTGCCACTCTCAAAGGAGTTAACTATAAATCCAGGAGAGGCAAATTGTATTTGGTTTTGGATCGTTGCTCTAACAAAAGCGACACCCCCTCCCTGTTCTCTCGGTGCCCAAACTACCCCTCCCAAGTTTTAGCTGTTATTGAAAAGGAAACAATTAAAAGGATATAATAATAAGACAGGAAGAAAGTGAGTCAAGATGCTCCATTATATTAGCACTGAAAGGTAGAATGTGAAGCTTGCCTAACAGTGTTCAAAATAATGCATTTTATATTTTCATGTACATTAGTATAATAATTGGATGTCACCTGCAGAGAGCAGAGAGAACAAACAGAACTGTAATTGTGAAGAAGGAAAAAACTCTCATGATAAGAGTTGTGCAGTACCTGTTGGGTGCATTTGTCTCCTTAGCAACAAGTGAACGTATAGATAGCATAAGGACCTCAAACAGGGGGAATGTTTTGCCATCCTCACCGCGAAGTCTCCAGGATTCCGCAACTAAATTGTGCATCTTCACCATTATATTTGGCAATTTCTGACCGGCAGTGGTCATTCTGAGCAGGCAGCAGCAAGTTAGTGATGGATTCCATGGCCAGCGCCATTTATCTTCCAGAATTCCTATGGCTGCTGGGTGGGCCTCCAGATTCCTGGGGGGGGGGGGGGGGTGGGCGGGGGAAGGGAGGGATGGTAGGTGCTTGTGTTTCAAGAAATTGTTTCCTTAACCAATTGCATCCTACATGCAGGAAGGATTGTCACCCAATCACTTGAAAAAAGCAAAGCTCATGTTCTTTTACACCCGTTATCCCAGCTCCAACATGCTGAAAACCTACTTCTCTGATGTAAAGGTAAGGACATCTTTCATTATTAATGTTTTCAATTTCTGTGCATGAGGTAGTGATTTGAACTCTTGGAAGTTAATGGAGATGAGTGTGGAGTTGGTTGGTGAATACACCTACTTTGTAATTGATTTAATGCATTTGTCCTTTGGTCTAAGGCTTTGCCAAGCAAAGAGGAGGCTCCTTTTGTGTTAAGACCAAAGGACTGGGTGCACAGATTTTCACTCTAGTCCGGGAAACTTAACCTCTGTCTT
The DNA here is from genome assembly GCF_965194825.1 of Balaenoptera physalus. NCBI lineage: Eukaryota > Metazoa > Chordata > Mammalia > Artiodactyla > Balaenopteridae > Balaenoptera > Balaenoptera physalus. The sequence goes on from NC_138882.1 coordinate 43,078,209, forward strand.
TATATGTCTTAACTCCTTGGGAGAAATTTCAGTTGGTCCTGGAGGGATGTGCTTTAGAGAATTTTATTTTCCTCCCCTCAGCCACAGTAAACTGTTTCTGTTTTTGCTTCTGTTAGTTTCCCCATATTTGTGCTTAGGAAAGCAAACACTAGCACCTCTTTTTCCCCCTGTCGAAAGGAGCGTACATTGAAATTCTCTCTGCAGTAGCTGCTTAAAAACAAAAGTGATGATTGTCTCTTATTTACAACTTAATTTGTTGTTGATGTAGAGTACACTGAGCATAAGGAGAATGAATAAAGTGACAGATTCAGGACACATTATTCAAATGAGGATATGAAAGCTGTCGGCCTACAGCTGCAGCCTCCCTCATTCTACAGAATATGGGGACCTCCTGGTTCTGCGTGTGTGTGTGTGTGTATGCGTCTGTGTCTATGTGTGGGTTTTAAGTAATTGTTTGCAACAACTTGATGTTGTGTTAATCATCTGTAACTTTTTAAAACATAGATTGGGTTTTGATGATGATAATGACACACATGGTATCATTATCCAACGAACTCGATAAACATTACATTAGCCGAGATTAGTTTATTAAGGCTGGGTGCTCTTTCCCCCACCCTCTCCTGCCCACCCCCGTGTGTACAAGTTCTTATTTCTGCCACGGGGAACCCACGAGCTGCCAAAATGTGCTCCTTCCTCCACGGCTCCCCTCTCTCTGCAGTGGGTTTTGTGCCCAATGCCTGAGTTGTTTCATTGGCCCCTTTCGCAGGCCGACCCATTTCAGTCTTGCCTTCACTGATGTTTTACTTGGCCTTGTAAGAAAAGTTCTGTTTTCCCTCCTGTTTGCTTTTAAATTGTGTAGCAACTTCAGCCTTTTATCTCTCTCCTTCCCTGGCTGAGCTCCTTAAGGAAGGCATGTTTCCTCCTCCTTCAGTGCCAGCAAACTGGGCAGGATGGGAAGGCAGAGAGAGGCAGTTACTTAAACAGCTGGATAAGAATCATTAAGCACAACAGGGTTTGGACCTTGTGGGGGACCATCTGAAACTGACAAACTGAAGGGCATTTGTCGATTGATTGAGGACCAACCAGCTTCTAGAGACTAGTTCTTCTTCCAGGGCATCCTCCCGACACTTTAGTTCTGTTGGGGGGACATGAAGGAGAGGGAGAAAATTGTTATTTTGTGTGTGTGTGTGTGTGTGTGTGTGTGTGTGTGTGTGTAGATGTCCATGTTACCTCCTTCCCTCCTCCTGGTGCTGTGATCTGCAGTGTTGTGATATAATGATAACACCACCTTATATTATCTATAATATAATATCCTTTCATTCAGGAGGCCAAAGAGCTTTACAAACTGCATACATAGGGATCACTCATCTACCACTGACATGCAGACACCTGGAGGGTGGAAAGTAGCAGCCATTCTGAGCCAGCAACACTATCCAACAGTAGATGTAAATATTAGAAGCATTCATGTTTTTGCACACGTGTGGCGGTGGGGAAGGGCAAGGGTGGGGGAGATCGTGGATTTGTAGCTTTAGAAATACCGGGCACTGTAAACCAACAAGAAATTGTTCCCATTCCTTTAGAATACATCTAGTAATTCAGCTTTGCAAATAATCACTCACTCTATGTAAATAACAATTAAATACCTGGGTGACTATTTCATTTAAAAAAGCATTAATATTCAGATTATAGATTCCATCCATATTCTATCCATACTGGGAAAGAAGGCTGTTAG